>NW_026623672.1:400685-470149 GCF_030028575.1 Malurus melanocephalus
GGGGTGGGAATTTATTGCCAAAGTATCTGCAAACCCAGGACCAGGACGCTTCTGGTGTTCACTGGTGAGTCACGATGTTTGTCTCGCTCCACTTGTTGGAATGATTTGGAGTTGGGTTGGAATGATTTGGGTTAGGGTTGCAATGATTTGGATTGCAGATCCAAAATAAAGTTCAAAATAAAGTTCAAAATCCCAGTTCAAAATAAAGTCTCGTTCCTTTCACCCTGGATGGGAGTGTAGTGAATTCATGGCATGGGGTGTTTGGGTGCATTCCCAGGTCTGAGAGATGTGTCCCCACATCACCCTCACCCGCTCTGGGCATTCCCCAAAGTGGGCTGGGAAGGAATAGTCGGATTGTGTTGAGGCCGGAGAGTGCTGAAGGGCCAAAGGGAGAGTCTGGGGCACACAGGGGGACTTGAGACACCCCAAAAAGCACAMCAAAGGGTCTGGGATGTCATCAAAGGCACACAGAGGAGGACAGGGCACTTCAAAACCCACGCTGTGCCCCATAATRCAAACAGGTGAGTTCAGGGACACTCCAAAGTGTTATCAAGGGCCAAGGAGTACCCCAAAATGTACACTGAGGGGTCTACGGGGAAAAAAAACAGCTGGAAGACATCATCCCAAGAAAACCGGGGTAGAGGTGTGGGATTGACTGAGCAGCTTTTGGGGTGCATCAAGGCTGTATTAGGATGGAAGGTAGGGAAATGGCACTGTGATTCCTCCTCAGTCCCTTCCACGAGGGTGATGGGGTCAGAGGTACCAGTGAATAAAAGGATGAACAAGGTGAAGGGGCCTTGGGGGGCAGCAGGGGGGGCGCAGGGGCCCATGGGGGTTCTTGGGACACTGGGACCATCAGGGGCACAGGGACACCCAGGGCAGGACACTGGACCCCCATGGGACCCGTGGGGAAAACGGAGACTGCGAGGGACACAGCGGAGAGACTCCCGGGAGATAGGGTGACCCCTGGCACACAAGGCCGTTGCTCTTGGGGCACAGGGATGCTCGGGGGCACAAGGAGCGCCCAGGGGCACAGGTACCCCCTGGAATCACACTGACACCCGGGATCCCTGGGGAGAGAGGAACCCCGGGAGCACAGGGACCGCCGTGGGGCACCTGGGGACAACAGCGAGCGCCAGGGGCACAGGGATTCCTGGGGAGACAGGASCCTCCGGAGGACATCTGGGGACCCTGGCACACGAGGACGGTCGGTGACACAAGCAGCCCAGAGSAGCCCCGGGGAGCGGCGGTGACACGGTGACACCCGGGCCACTCCGACCCCGCCCACGTGCCGCGCGGAGGGGGCGGGGCGACCTTCCTCTGCCGCTCTCTGATTGGTCGAGCAGCCCTGATTGACGTGGGCGCCTGACCGGCGGGGCGGGCGCTTTGCGACGGCGGCGCTTGACGGCGGCGGCGGCGGCAGGTGCGGGTCCGGGCGGGGGCGGCCATGCTGCTCACGGTGTTCTGCTTGCGCCGCGACCGCTCCGAGATCACTTTCAACCTGCAGGTGGACGCCGACTTCGAGCTGCAGAACTTCCGCGCCCTCTGCGAGCTGGAGTCCGGCATCCCGGCGGCCGAGAGCCAGGTCAGGGCCTGCCCCCGCCCCGAGCGCCGGGGAGGGCCCGGCCGATCCCGCCAGCTCGGGGTGTGCTGGGCTGGGAGCGGCCGTGCCCCCTTCTCCCGGGGGTCGGGGTGTGCTGGGCTGGGAGCGGCCGTGCCCCCCTTCTCCCGGGGGTCGGGGTCTGCTGGGCTGGGAGCGGCCGTGCCCCCTTCTCCCGGGGGTCGGGGTGTGCTGGGCTGGGAGCGGCCGTGCCCTCCTTCTCCCGCGGGGTCGGGGTGTGCTGGGCTGGGAGCGGCCGTGCCCTCCTTCTCCCGCGGGGTCGGGGTGTGCTGGGCTGGGAGCGGCCGTGTCCCCTTCTCCCGGGGGTCGGGGTGTGCTGGGCTGGGAGCGGCCGTGCCCCCATTCTCCCGCGGGGTCGGGATCCCGGGATCCGCCCCGGCCATCCGGAGTTTGCGGTTGTTTGGGGTACTGGGTCCCCTCCCTTCGCCGACCTTTCGGGTTTGGGGAGAAGCTCCTCGCTTTTCCTTCACAATCCTCTCGGGAGAGGGCTCCGAGTCCCCGGTGACTTGTGGTCCCTTCGGGAAAGGCTTGGTCCATGCCCGCCGTGCAGCTGAAAGGGAGAAAATAATGTGGGTTTGTTTTGGTTTGTTTTATGGTGAGGTTTTGGAGGAATTTGATGTTTAAACGGGGTAGGGAATTGGAGCGAGTGGAACAGGAGTCTGAGCGTGGGGAAGGTAGTGGCCCGTGGGTTCCTCAGACCGCAGGAAACGAGGCAGAAATGTTCGGAAAAGGGTTTATTTATCCCATCAAACCCCTGTCCGGTCTGGCGCGGAAAGGGCACATTGAGGGTTTTCCTCCCTGTTTTTACACAGGTGTGGGGACCGAACAGGCACATCCGTGTGGTTTTCCCAGCAAATATCCCCTCCAGCCCGGAATCRGGGCTCGCTCGTGTGCCAGAACATGGGGGAGGCTGCGTGTGGGGGCGGCTCTGGGCCATCTGTCTGGGGTTTGCTCATGTTTTGGGTTCAGTCCCGCGTTTTGGGCCGTTCCYCCGCGTTTGTCCTGGGCAGGGCGGTGTCTGCTCTTTTCCTCGGCGCCGGCCCTGCCTGGCAGAGTTTGTGGAGTTTAGCGGTGGTGGCTTTTGCTTCCTGAGCCTTTCCCCAGTCTAAATGAACAAAGTGTTTTTCCAGCCAAGCCAAGATTAGTCAGCGCTGGAAGAGCTGCTGCAGGGGCAGCCCTGGAGCTGGAGTGTCCCTCACACAGCAGGTTCCTGACTTTTGGCTTTCCCTCTGTGTTGGTAGAGCCTTGTTTTTTGGAATGGGAGGTTGGTGTTGAGCGAGAAACAGTCTCAGAGCAGGGGTAGAWAATCTAGGCAGTGTGGATTCTCTTTTAGGAAAAAAAAACGGCTTGATTTTGGGCAGGTAGAAAGGGGGAGCCCACCTCACACAGAGATTCTGTGCTACAGCACCCCGAGGGCTGTGTCACAGCCACCATGAGCTCCCAGATTTGGGACTCCTCTGTGGGCGACTCTGTGGTGGCTTTGACATCTCCAAGCATGAATTGGAGCATAAACTGCTCACTGTCACCCTTGTCCCTTGTGTCACAGTGACCTGCAGCTCCAGATCTGGTTTAGGATAACGAGGGGTCCTTCCTCTGTATTTTTTTGTCGGGAGTTCCCTTATTTGAGTTTTTCCACCACAAGTGGCCCGTGTCGGGTTTGGGTGCTGCCAGCCCCAGGCGAGGGGAACAGCGCTGCGCTTTTGTAGCCACCTCTGCCTTCCTTCTGCTCATCCATCTGCCACTCGTGCATCATCCTGCACTGCGTTGTGGTGTGTTTTTCTGGCAGTTATTTATCGCTCCTCTCTCTTCTCRTTCTGTCTGCTGTTTGTGAGGTGTTTTGAGGAACTTCAGTGGGGAGAACAGGTTGGACACCAGGAGGAATTTSYSCATGGAAAGGGTGGTCAGGCCTTGGCAGGGGCTGCCCAGGGRGGTTTGGAGTCRCCAWCCCTGGAGGTGTCCAAGGCAGGGCTGGAGGTGGCAYTCGGTGCTCTGGGCTGGGGRCAAGGTGCAGGCGCAGGGTGGAMTCGATGATCCTGGAGGGCTTTTCCARCCTCRAGGTTTCTRTGAGAAAGTTCTAAAGATACAAGTTATCAGTGAAGCAGCTCCTTGTGTAGAAGGATTTTGCATGTTAAACCACAAATAGGCAGTTTTACATTCATCGAATTTGGCTGTTTTCTGCCCTTTTTCCTCAACCAGGCGGTCATTGCATTGAAGGTGTTGTGTTGGTACCAGAGAGAATGAATTTCGTTGTAAGGGTCGTGGAGGGTGGAGTAAACCCCTCTGTGTGTGGAGGATGGTTAATCCCAGCCTGGTTCTCTGCTGGTTTGGGCAGGGAATTGCGGGTGCTGCAGTTTGGGGTGGAGCACGGAGCTGTGAGGTGTCCAAGGGACGGCTGCGGGCACAGGTCGGTGAGATAACAGAGCTGGCTGCCTGTGGCTGCAGTGATAAGAGGAGCTGGATGAGGAGAGGGGAAATAATCTGACTTTCCACAGTCTCCACCATGCACCAAAGCTGTGGCTTTCCGGGGGAGGGGATGGGAGGCCCTCAGCAGGGCCACGCTCTTCTCACTCCCTTCATTTCTCTTTCTCTCTGTGCCCTCCATCTCCTGTGCTRTGCTCAGGAATATTTGAAGGGTCCAGGATTTGTCTTGATTGATGGCTGCAGGTGGTATCCAGCATTCCTGCTTGGGGTTCCCTGCTCCYTGGGGAGGTTCTACCCTCTGGCATCCTGCACAATGAATCCATCAGTGCCTGCATCCTTGTCCAGGTCGCCTCCAGAAGACCCCGTGTCTGGTGCCTGCCAGCCGGCAGAACTGTTACAGACCAGGCAATCAAAAGGCAGCAAAATCCAATCWGTTTTAAGAGTAGAGCAGAATGGGTCAGGAGTGGATTAATCCGTGCTGCTAATGGACGTGGCACCAGTGCCAGGCGCTTAATTCATTGTCTGGGATTGAAAGCCAAACGCTCATAAATCCAATCCAAGCAAGATGACAGAGGTAAAGCCTCACTTAAACTGATTAACTTGTCTCTTCCAGAGTGTCTGCGCAGAGAATCTGCCATTTCAGATTTGGGTGTGCAGCTGGGATTTATGACAMACTGGCTGTCACTGTGGCAGCGCCGACTCGGGCTGGTAACGTGAGAGGCTGTGTTGTGACTCTGCCAGCACCAGCTGACCTTGGTTGTGCTGGTGGTGTCGTGTGGGGTGGAGACCAAACACCTTCAAGTCGCTGCACACAGGCTCTGGGAGGGACCTGGTTCATGAGGTACCGCTGAGGCTGCGCAGTGTGGGGGTGGTGAAGAGGTGGCAAGCTCGTGCTGGTTCCATTGTGTGTGGTTCCTGCTCTGCCCAGCGGAATTCTGGTCATTTGTGCTCCTCTTGCCTTGTCATGCTTTGGCACCACACTGCTGAGGGAAAGTCTGTAAGATTTTAGAGTTGCTGGAGTGAAGCAATGAAAGTCTGTAGTGTCGTCCAGACCTTAAGACAGGTAGTGATTGTTTTTTTGGCATCTTGTTGGATCTGCTCCCTGTGATAGTATCRGGCAGAGCTGCCGCCCATCCATGCYGGGACTGYGAAAGCTTCTCCCACGCAGCTCAGCCACTCCCGACCTGTGGCAAACCTGTTGTTGCTGAACTGGCCTTTTCCAGCCCCAAAGAGACGTGGTTTGGCTAAAGAAGGTGGTGAACATGAAATTTGATCATGTACCCGAGGGGTTTAGGCCAAGTTCTCCATGCTCTGGACAACTGCCAGGGCAGGAGGCGGTTGGGCCATCTGCCTGGTCTCGCCGTGCTCTAGTGACAGCACGGAAACCTCCCTGTTGGCAGATACCATTTCTGGGAGCTTCTGTTGCAGCATTATTTTACATTTTGGGCTTTCCCATGACTTAGGGACTCTGTAGGTATTACTGATGTTAAGGGAAATGTTCTTGTAGGGATTATTCACCTTTATCTCAATAGTTTTGTATTTAGTCTATGAACCCCTTGTTAAGCCATRTTATCAAAATAGAAATGGATGTGACTTTGTGTTTTATAGTCACAAGAAGTTAATTCCCTCCATGGGCTGAAGGACAGTCTTGGGAGCGGTGCCTTTGGGTGCTCCGAGTCTGGAGAATTCCATCACTGGATGAACTGGAAAGCACTGAGCTAATGCTTGAGGTGCCTGTAAAACTGGTTATTCTGGGGAGCCGTGTTGTGGCAAGAGGCAGAATGATGGATGTKYGGCTGGATCATCCCTGATCTGCTCRGATTGGTGCTGCTGGCATGTCTGCAGTTGGTCCRGGGTCAGTGGGGGCTGACTTGGGAGCAGGGAACGCTGCTGAAACACCCATGACTTGTGTAATCATAGAGGTTGAAGTTGAGGAATGCAGGCAGTTTGTTGGTCAAGACTYGCTTTCCATTCCTGATCTTGGCCTGTGACTGGGGCACCGGCCCTTCTCTGCAGTGCCAGCTGTCAGACCATGGCTGGATTGCAGCAACACCAACCCCGTGCTGTCCACCCACAAACGTGTCGAGGCCCCAGCATGCCTGAGCCTGGGCYTGTCAGGGCATCACACCTTCCCTTCTGAAGCTTCAGATGCATCTGGAAGATTTACTGGATTGTTTTTGTTTTTTTTTTTTCTCCTACAGCAAAGTAACATCTTGCTTTTTTTTTAACTTCTTCTCTGCCGGGTGGTGCTGGTGGCTCTCCTGGCACAGATTGTTTATGCAGAGCGGCCGCTGACCGACAACAACAGGTCCTTGGCCTCGTATGGCTTGAAGGACGGGGATGTGGTGATCCTGCGCCAGAAGGAGACGGTGGAGCCACGGCCTTCCATGCGCTTCCCAGGTGAGAAAGGCTCTGTGCCAGCACTGCCTGAGCCTGCAGAGATTCATCAAGGCTTACCCAACACCAGCTCCTGTCACTGTCCTTAAGCACCTTCTGGGCAAAGCACTGAGGGAGGGAGGATGGCTGGGATGAGTCAGAGGGGTTTGAAAATGGCCCAAAGAGATTCTGATTTAGTATTTGCTTTATTCTGAGGAAGCCATAATCATTCTGAGGAATCCTAACCATTTTCCTGTTCTTTTGGGGAAGTGGGGAGGCAGTGAGGAGGTGACTGGTTCAGAACAGGTTTGGTACAGRTGTGTGAGTTTTCCTAGAAGTGCCAGTTCCCTTCCTGCTGGATGTGATGGCACGGTCGTGTGCCAGCTCAGAGCCAGGAACAGCCTCTATGGACGTGTGTCCTGAACATTTCTTGTGGCAAATTCCCTGAGAAGCCACATCTTGCCAAACCCAGTGGCACAATCGTGTGCACATGTGAAAGGCTCCTCTGGGTGCACCTAAGCAGAGCCCTGTGCCTGCTGCCTTCCATGGTCATTCCTAGCAAATACCAGTCATAAAATATCCCTAAAAAAGGGGCCACAGGCTGAGAAGGGCATGGGAGCATTGCTGAGGTCCTTGTCCTGCCTCAGCTGGAGGATGGGTACCTGCAATGCAGGTCTGCAGGAATGTTATTCCTTTTTTTTTTCCTATGCATTTTTTTAACCTGAGAGACTCCAAAGTGCCTCAGAGCCACTGGGTTTAGCCCTGCAGTCCCTCAATGAGGAGTTCACATTTGTGAAGCTGGGAATAACTAGTCAGCAAGTGCATTTCAGGGGATTAAAAATGGGGCAGACAGACGAGACCAGTTACATAAACGCGCCGGTGTTGCTAACCCAGTAACCCAGGGACGTGGCTGAACTGCCGACACAAACCAGAATCCGCTCTCACGCAGCATTAAGGGCAGCTCCTCCTCGCCGTGGTTTTTCCAGCAGAATTGTAACCACAAGCACGGCCACGTGTGCTCTTCTCCCTGCAGGTCTGCCCAGGATAGACTTCAGCAGCATTGCTGTTCCCGGGACATCCTCGCAGCAGCAGCAGCAGCCCCCGGCGCAGCGGCCCCGCGCGTCACCTCCGGACACGGCAGTGTTCCCCCAGGGTCTGGATAACCCAGCACTGCTGCGGGAGATGCTGCTGGCCAACCCCCACGAGCTGTCCCTGCTCAAGGAGCGCAACCCTCCCCTGGCAGAGGCCTTGCTGAGCGGGGACCTGGGTGAGTTGGGCTTGGAGCTGCCTGGGCTCGGCTCCCATCAAAGGCAGCCTGGGTGTTGAACGAGCTGCGATGTGCTGTGCACTCCTTGATGGTGAAGATAAAAGGTGCCAGTTGGGAGCACTCGAGGCAGAGTTCCTCCGTTTCTGGGTGTATTTCTCCTGCTTGGCTTCTTTAATATCCTCTGTCTCCTACTCAGAAATATCAGATTATTTGAGTGTCTGTGAACAACAAGTGACTCAGCTCCTGGTTTTTACACTCAGACACTCCCTGATGCACATTTTCCAATAAAGGTGGTGTGCTTGCTGCATCCCAGATCCTGCTGGGACTCAGCAGAGAGCAGCACACTCCAAATCCAGCTCTGTATGTAGTGATTGTGTGCTGTGGAAGTGAACCTCAGAAAGGAAGAGGAAAAGGAACAAGGAAATGGTGTCTTTTAGGAGCTTTTTCAATAGAAATAGTCACAAATGTGTAAGTTTCCGTTACTCTTGGAAGTATCTGTGTGTTTTGGGCTCAGTTGAAATCGTGTCCTTCACTTCCTCTGCAGCTGGTGTTGATCCCTTGTTCTTCCCATGGTGAAACATTTGAACTCTGGTGTCCTTTTGGTGTGAAAAGAGAGAAGTTTTGGGTAGCAGCAGATGAGCTCCTGAACCTCTGCAGGATGTTTAGTTGAGAAATAAAGCCTGTTGAATTTGGAGAAATGAATGAAGAGAAGGAGCTTCTAGCAGGAGATTTTTCCTACTTTCAGGGTTTCATCCAGTTTCTGTCTGTCARAGGAATCCAGAAAGGAACTTCCATGAATATTGTCGGCCTATGTTGTTTTTAACTCTGCCTTTCATCCATATCCACAGTTGAAACCACGTTCTTTGCACTCTAAAGCTTTTTCATGTTTCTTGCTGGGAATTTTTCCCATCACCTTGAGCAGAGGTGCTGCTCTGGGCACAGGAAACCAGAGGTTAAGCCCAAGACACCCAGAACTGGCTCCCCTGCTGCTCTGCCTGGTCTGTGCATATCAAGCTTTGACCCAGATGGGCATTTTTAGTCCCAGATTGCTGCRCTGGGCTGTCAGGAGGAAGCAGTTTGGGCTGCCTTTGCCCTTGTTGTGCTGCACTGCTGCTGCTGGCAGTGCTTGGGCAAAGATCCAGTTCAACTCCATCTCAGATTCCCAAATATCTGCATAGATCTGTGGCTGTGCTGGATGAAGGCACCTGCTGTACAGAAACCTCATTTCAAAACTCCAACAGTCAAACATACCCAGTGCCTCCCTGAGCACATAACAGCCTTCAGAGCTGCTGCCTGGGAACAGCATCTCTGGAAGCAAACCCACGCCTTCCTTGTGCACAGACCTTCATGCACTGCCAAAGCCTTTTGGGGACATATGTGATCCCATTCAAGTAGTAAAAAATGGCCTGAGGCCATCCAAAGGTGGGAATCTAAAAACTGTGGGCTTAAAATGTGCATTTAGACCTGGTGTTCTGGTTAACACCTCGTGATTCCAGTGGTAGGCATTGAGCTTTAGGGATTACAATCTCTGGTTTTGCCATGTTCCTTGGGTTTAAAGGAARTTTTGTCATTAGCCTTTGTGTGGTGTTTTTAATTTTTTTTTCCATGCAAAAATGTATGTKCCAGGAAATGGAGTTTGTGCAGTGTTTGGGTAGGAACATGAGGAGAACAAGCTCTGTGCAGTTGCTTTTCATCTCAGCAGGTTCCCACTGATCCTTTAGGTCCACCTGTGCTGCCCTTAGAGGAAGTTTTTTTCCCTGTACTGCTGAGTCTRTTCCTCAGCAGGCATCAAAATATGCATTTGCTGTGCCAGAATTTGATTTGCAAGAATAATTTCTGTATCTCCTTGTTCCTGCAGAGAAATTCACCAGGGTGTTGCTGGAGCAGCAGCAGGACCGRGCCCGGCGGGAGCAGGAGAGGATCCGCCTCTATTCCGCTGATCCCTTTGATCTTGAGGCACAGGCCAAGATAGAAGAAGACATAAGGTAACAAACYAAAGTGGCTTGCAGGCTTTGGAGGTCCTCCCTGGGGGGAAAAAACTGCTGTGTGCTTCCATCCATGGTGRTTTTTCCTCAGAGAAGGTAGAATCTGAGCACGGTCCTTGTACCAAGGAGTTTGTTTGCAGGGTGATGCTCTGGGACACCTTTGCATGTGGGAATGTTGGGATTTGGGAACATGGAGGTGCACCCCAGCTGTGAGCACAGAGCATTGTTCTGTCTCAGGGTGGTGAGGTCCTGGCACAGGTTGTGCAGAGAATCTGCGGCTGCCTCGTGCCTGGAAGTGTTCRYRGTTGATGGGGYTTGGAGCAACCTGGTCTAGTGGAAGGTGTCCCTGCCCATGGAAGGTGTCCCTGCCCRTGGAAGGTGTCCCTGCCCRTGGAAGGTGTCCCTGCCCGTGGAAGGTGTCCCTGCCCGTGGAAGGTGTCCCTGCCCGTGGAAGGTGTCCCTGCCCGTGGCAGGGAGTGGGATTGAATGGTTTTGAAGGTGTCTCCCAACCCAAACCATTCTGGGATGCTGTGCAATGAGGTGACAGTGGTGTTGTCTGTGCATGTGATGTCTTGGAGCTGCCAGGGTGATCCACTCTGAGCCTGGAGCACTTGTGGAAAGCACATCTCCTCTTGACAGGTGCAGCTCTGGCTCCTGGGGCATGTTTTGAACCTGAGAGCTGGGCTGGTGGTGTCTCCCAGCTGAGCTCTGCACAGCAACACAGCATCATTTCTCCCAGCTGCCCTTGTGTCCTGCTATTTGTTCTGTGTCTGGCTCATTCACTGCTGAGATGTTCTGCAGAAATGTGTTCTGCTCATCAGTTCACTCCCTCTTGCTGCCTTCCAGATGGAATTGCATTGGGCTGAGGCTCAGTTTCTTCAGCTGAGTGGTAAATCCTTGAGTTGGTTCATGGCTGATGGTTTTCCCCTGATAACAAAGTGTCTGTCTGGTTTGTCAGAACCAAAATTCCCTGGTGGTAGAAGTGGTCTCACATTACAGCTGACAAGGTGTTGGTGCCAGATCAGTGTTCAGCAGTGCAGAAAATAGGCATTTATTGTGAAATGCTGCTTGGAGGCACAGAAATGCTTCCCTTCTTCCACAGATAAGGGATGCACCCGAGGCTCTGCAGCTCTTTGGGAACACCGGGCTGAGCCATCCCCAGATTTCACACATCACTCAGTGAAAAATGAAATGGCATCAAAATTGGAACTTTTTCCCTTTTTTKGGGGAGATAAGCCTGYTTCAGATGTAGTCACTACGGATACCCATCACTTCCAAGATTATCCTGGGGCTGTGMGGGGCTTCCTGAAGAACATTTTTTCTGTTGGCTTGGATTTGCACCAAGGGCTGGTAATCGTGGTGATGGTGTTCTTTCTGCTGTTTTGCTCATCTCCCTCCCTTCCTATGCCTGGAAAAGGAAAAATACCAGGGAAACCAGAGGATTTTAATGTTCAGCTGCTGTGTGGGATTCCAGTGATGTAGCTACTGGCAACATCTCCATGTGCCCTCGGCATGACTAATGAATCCACAGGTATTTTGCTCTGAGCTCTCCAGGTTAACACTGATGGCCCATTCCTGTTGCCAACAMAAGGTTGCCAGGAGCTGAGGTGTGAGTTAGGCAGGGGTTGAAAGGGGCAGTGGCTGCTGGGGAGTGACTCAGTGTCTGTGAACTGAGCCAAGATCATTCCTAGCAATCCTCAGCTCCAAGGCCTGTGTTTCACACAGGAAAGGAAGCAGCCTTTGCTGTAGTTTTAAGTGTGTGGTTGTAAGGTGAGCAGCAGCAGGTGGGATTTCCAGATCTGTCTGTGAGTCAGAGGGATGTTACAAGGTCTGGTTGACAGAAATTTTGATTCTTTTCTCTCTCTTCTTTATGAAATTCAGACAACAAAACATTGAAGAGAACATGACAATAGCAATGGAAGAGGCACCTGAGAGCTTTGGGCAGGTGGTGATGCTCTACATCAACTGCAAAGTCAACGGACACCCTGTGAAAGCCTTTGTGGACTCAGGTGCTTTCTCCACCCTCTCCATCACTGAGTGCAGCAGTAAACTAAAAAAAAAATCCCATAATAAAGCACTGCATTATAAGATTTTGGAGCACTTTACTGAACCCTGAGTACAGCCTGGGCGAGCAGAGCAGAGCAAATTGCTGGGAGAAGCAGTGTGGGAATACTCTGTGTTAGGGCTCCTGGGAGAGTTTTGGGACTTCCATACCTGGAAGGTCACTGCCATGTGTGTGTGTCTTATCTCATTTTGTAGATAAGGAGATTTGACACACTTCTAATGTGGTGGTTCCCATCCACATCCTCCAAGGGGAAGTTCTTGGGGTTGTTYCATCCCTACAGTAATGGTCAGTGCTGAGCCATGTGTGGACAGCTAGGTCAGCACAGTGGGAGTCACAGGGAGCCTTTATGCCCTGGGGCAGGTGGGTTGGTTTCCCAGATGCTGAGTGCCAGATTTTAAGCTCTTCCAGGCGAAAGGATAAATTGGTGCTGAGCCATCAGGATTTAACACAAATTCTGTTACTGGTAGGTGCCCAGATGACCATCATGAGCCAAGCCTGTGCTGAAAGGTGCAACATCATGAGGCTGGTGGATCGGCGGTGGGCTGGCATAGCTAAGGGTGTAGGCACACAGAAGATCATTGGCAGAGTGCACTTAGGTAAGTACTGGCATTTTTGGCAGCTTTATGAGRGGTTTGGCTGCATTTACTGCAATCCTGGCACCGAGGAGCATCTGGGTTGGTGCTGTAATCGTTAGAAGYTCTCACAGAGTGAAATCAAAGTGCATCTGCAGTGTTTGTGTTCATCTTGGGCACAGAACTCTGTTTCCTGTTTCATTTAATGCTGCATTTAAGGGACTCCCTCCCTTACTGAGGTGAGGGAGTCCCAGACTCTTGCACACGAAGAGGACACTCTGAGGATAAAAACTGAAGTGAATCTGAAACACCACGACCTTCCCTGTTCTGGGTGGGCTGCTGGGCCGGGTGAGCTACTCAGGAAGGGTTTCTTTGGAAAGAAATGCCTCTCTGTGCTCTTATGCAGCTTTTCTGGGTGGAGGAGATTGTCCTCATTATTGAAAAATCGATTCTGTTAGCTGTTGTTGCTGGTTAGACTTGTGCTCTAATGAACTGTTTGCAGCCCTTCGAGCTTAGAGGATCAGGGAAGAAGGACTCGAGGTTGTTAGGCACATGAGCTTTTAAAATAATTAATCTGGAACCATTAACCAGGCTTGGCAGTCCTGGAGCTTGCACAGGGCTAGATTTTCTGTGACCAAACCAGTAYGTCAGAATGCTGTTTTCAGATTTGCCCAAACCTTTTCCTGGAGGTGGAAGAGCAGAAAGCAGATTTGTTATGCTGTAGCAGGAACTTTTCTCTCTTGTGTTTCAGCTCAGGTGCAGATCGAAGGGGATTTCCTGGCGTGCTCCTTCTCAATCCTTGAAGAGCAGCCCATGGACATGCTCCTAGGACTGGACATGCTTAAGAGGCATCAGGTATCAAAACCTCTTTTGAAACAATTAACTGGCTCTTCCAGGTTTAGTGTGAAGTGGGACATGAATGCCTTGCCTGGGAATTTATTAAGATTTTCCTGGGGAGAGTTGATGGTGGATTATCTTCCAGCCTGGAAGCATGTACACTGCATCTGTCATGGACAGCTCTGGGGTGCCTGGCTGCTGCTGATCAAAGATGCTCAGAGCATTCCAGCTGAATGATTTATTACCAGTTGAGTCAGACAGGGCCCTTTGCTTAGAGCTGATACTTCTGGCCCAACCTTACCTGCTGTGAGCCGTTCCGGTTGGAGACGGATTGCCTGACCTCCCTTTTCTCTGGGAATTGCGTGGCTCTCCGCAGGCCCCTGATGTCTTGCTGCTCTTTGCAGTGCTCCATTGATCTCAAGAAGAACGTGCTGGTGATTGGGACCACGGGCTCACAGACCTCCTTCCTGCCCGAGGGCGAGCTGCCCGAGTGTGCCCGGCTGGCGTACGGCGCAGGGCGCGACGACGTGCGGCCCGAGGACATCGCCGACCAGGAGCTGGCAGAAGCAATACAGAAATCCGTAGAGGAAGCAGGTACCACCAGGAACCCAGCTGAAATAGCAATCTGTGCAGGTTTTTTTTCTGCATGTCAGGATTTTCTGTGAACAGTTCCACTTCCAGTTCCTGGGAGTGGCATCAGCCAGTGAAGGGTGGAGAGAAGGGGCTTTATTCTTGCTCGTRGCCTGTGAGTGCACTTCTCTCTTCCTTTCTGCGCTGCAAAACCTGCACAAAGGTACTGTTTGCTGTTTAATTTGTGCTCTCCCTGCARCTTCCCAGCCGCTCTGGTTTCTTGGCTTTCAAGGTGTGCAGGTTCCTGGTTGTCTGTGGCCAGGATCACGTTGTAGTGCACAGCCGGGATGTGGCTCAGCTTCTGCAGCCTCGTGTGAGCACAGCTTTGGGGAGGCTTCTGAAWCCCCACTCTTATTGGCTGCACCATGTGAAAATAGAGCAGCTGGAGCAGTGACAGAAGCTCATGACAATTTTTAGAAATCTCACTATTTCAGTGTTTTTCCCTGGAATGGTGCTCATGTCCTTGGAGGGGGRATTTCCTCCTTACAGTTGCTCAAGGTTTCAAAAGCTGAATTCACATCCTCAGCCTTAAATGTGACCCGCAGAGAACTTGGCTCTCCTGTAATTTTGTTCCCAGTAGCCCTGGAATCCAAATGCTGCACAAGTGCAATGACTGGGCTACAGGAGATTTGGTGGCTGCAAAATTTAGTGAAGTAATTTTATTTTCAGCCAAAACAGCTGGAAGCTGAGCTATGAGCCAAAAACAGTCTGAAACTTAGATTTTCTGTTCAACTCCTCCCTTAATTCAGCTTTTAGCTAAAGAAAAAATTAATTATTTTTTCCCTGCTCTTCCAGTGAAGCTGTGAATACCTCAGGGTGTATTCCTTAAGCCTTTTCCAAAACTTCTAAAGATAACATTTTATATGCAAGAGTTCTCTAGAGACCTTTGAGTTTTACTGCACATTTTTCCTCTGAAAGAACACAGTAAATTCTACTTCCCACACACATGTAGAACTCTTTGATGGGTCAGGTTTAAGCTGATCAAATTTATTTCAACATTTTTGCTAGCTTTTTAAGACTCTATGTTTAAAATACCCATACCCATGTTTAAAACTGAAATGAGATAAAAATATTTAACCATAWATTACATAAATATTTAATGTATTTATTAGAAACTAAACTTTATTATATATATATATATAAAACTGATTGAAATGCACTGATTTTTTTCTTTAACACTTCCCAGTTACTGTTTGACAGCCCACAGAGTAAGCAGTTAGTTACAAATAATGAAGTTGATAATATTAAGGGGAGCACAGGACTTTACTTATTATTTCTTCCTTTGGCCAATGGTTTTCCTTCCTAAGAATGTAAGTTTTCCAGAAATGTAGAAAATCTCAGAAGGAAGGCCTGGCTTTAATGAATCAGTAAGAAATAGWTTAAAAGTGTGACTTTTCCAGCCAAATTTGAATGTTTATTAACTCAAGTTGCAGGCAGTAGAGAGAAACACAAACATGGGTTTGACCTTGTGATGGGGTTTTGACGTTGCTGAACGTCAGGCTCAGGAGATTGGGCTCTTGTCTGTTCCCACAGCTGGCAGGTGTAAATATTAGTTCTTTTCCTTATAAAACCTGGAGCCTAATGAAGCCTGGGTTAGCTTTTGCAATATAGTTCCACTTTAGATGAGACTTTGCAGATATTATAGTTGGTTTGATTTAGTTCTCTGTTGAAAGGGTCRAATAACAAGCAAACCTCAGCCCAAACTATGAGTCTTCACAATAAAAACATTATAGTAGAGTGTTTTTTTAAAGAAAAGTGCCTGAAATGACTTAAATACAAGCTGCTTATGTACCACATAAAAAAAAACCCAAAACCCATGAGGCTTTGTTCAGGCTAGTCAGCACTCGGGACACTTTCTATTGATGCTGAGCCCTAGAGGAATGTAAAAGATTTATGGGAAAATGAGATCCAAATGTGTGTTCACTTAAGGCTCATAGAACACCAAGGCACAGATTTAAAGTGGCTCATGTTCAGATTGACTGTGACAGTCCTGACAGTTCTAGACACAGTACCAGCCTCTGGCCCACAGGCTTTTTCTGGCTGTATCCTAAAATGTCAGCACATTCCCTGTTTTTCTCTTTCAAAACTTGAGTTGCTGCTAGGTGGTACCAAGAAAACCAAGAAAAGAAAAAACAGAAAACGGAAGAAGGACAGAAAGAGAACGTGATGCCGCTCCCAAGAAGCTCAGCTTCCCACAGCACATGTGTTCTTTTATAAGAGCTGGAATTCTTGCTGGCTTCCAGGAGATGGTAGAACACAAATGGCTGCGTGCACCTGGAGGTTATTAAAGTGCTTGTTTTGAATGCACCTGGATTATCCTTGAGCTTTATTTAATCCCCTGAAGCCCACTTTAGGGAGCCTCATGATTTTTGTCAGCTGCCTTGCTGGTGGTTCAGTGGTGGTGGAGTCCTGGTGGGTTCACTGGGATCCAAGACCTTCTGAGGCCTTGATGTTCTTTTGTATCAATTTCCCACCACTGGGGAACTCGGAGATCATGGAGCATTTACAAACCTGGCAGCAAAACTGGAGCTGTTTTGCTGAGGAGGAAGTGTAGCCAGGCAGTTCATCCCACACACACCTTTTCATCCAGGCAGCCTCAATCCGAGTCACTGCCACCACAAACAACTCAGGCTGTTCCTGGTTCAGAGAGGAATTTATCCCTGATGGTGCACTTTGTGGGGAAGAGTTTGTTCCTGGTTTGAGCTGGATCAGTGTCCCAGGTGGGGTGGGATTCAGCTCCTGAGGATACCCCAGGAGAAGGATGACACTGAGGAGTGCTTGGCAGAAAACCAGCTCTGCTGCTACCTAAATGCAAATCCCTGATGAGCTGGAACATCAACAATCCAGCAGGTCAAAAGACAGTTCTGCTTCCTTCCTGAGGGGTTGGTTTGGGAGGAGAGAGCATGAATGTAATCATTCCACATAGAAACAGAAAGGATCCTTCGGATTTTCATCCATATCCTCTGTCGCAAAGCTCTTTGCCACCCTTAGGAAGGATGAGTATGGGGTGGTGTCATGGCAGGTACTGCACTGGTTTTAGTTAACAGACAATAAAAGGAGCAAGGATGAGGAGAGAAAGGCAGATTTCTGCCACGYTGTGGAATTTAAAGGGAATCCTGGCTGGAGGTGTGGGCATGGCAAGCTGTGCCCCAGTACTTCTGCAAAAAGAGACTCCAGGAAAACCAGTGATGTGTGTTTAAGACCTCTAAATTTGGGAAGGGAAAGGACAGCAAATCACAGAGCACAGAACCTGGGTGTGTGAGCCTGGGCAGAGCAGGGCTGTGGTGGCAGGACAGGCRCTCCTGCAAAGGTTATCTGAGTGATTTAATGAGTGTGAGAGTGCTGATACATCAGCGAGATTAGACTGTCAGCAAGATAAGGTCACTTAATCTCCCCTGATAACCACATCCAGTGTTTGGTGCTACTGATAGAGATCTGCARTTCTTCTGCTCTCTGTGAGGACATGGGAGCAGCAAGCTGGGCTTGACTTCTGACTGCTTCTTTGCTTTGCTCTTCCCAGCCTTGGACAGCAGTTCTTTTGGGAGATTTCTTCCCCCCTGGGATCCATACACTTCCCTCTTGCAGCAGGCTGGTGTTCACCTTCTCTTGGGTCTGATGGCCATGCTGGGAGCACAACTCAAGAACTGTGTTGCCATCTCAGTTCTCATATCCCTGAAACGTGTCTCCTGTGTATCTCCAGCCACAGGGAGAACAAACCAGGACAGCACTGGACACGTGTGTTACTCTGTGTAGAGTTTACCAAGTGTGTACTCTCACTCACAGACTGTTCTGTGGCATAGACAGTAGAGAACAGCCTTTAAACTGCTCTGGCAGTTACTTTTGCCTTGAGGTGCTGAATTTGCCAGGCAGAATCCTTCTGGGAGGCAGGAGCTCCTGCAGCCTGGGTGCTGTGGTGCTGGCCAGTCGGGAGGGGAGCTGTGCAGGACTGTAACCATGCATGGTGTGTGCTCTGAATGCTAACACRAGTTTGGTGTGTTTATTTCCTAATCCAAACAGAACGTCGGAAGCCTTGATGCATGTAGTGTGTGTTTACTGCAGCTGGAGTGGGCCACAGACCAGGTATTTACAGCCACCCATTCCAGTTTGTGCTGCCACGGTGCGAGCGGCGCTTCTGCTGTGTCCTGACTGCTCCTTTCCTTCTGTCTTCCATAGAGAATAGTGACAAAGAAACTACCTCACTGGAAATGCCCTCATTACCAGCTTCTGATGGGTTTCAAAATCCAGTCCAGTCTTCGGGACTAAATTCCAAGATCTGTAATCCCACAAATCAATTACTTGATCATTCTGTCTCTGCCCCTGCTTCAGTTTGCTCATCTGAATCCAGCCTTGCAGAGCCCATTGATCCTGGAGCCATCAAGACTTTTGACTCTTCACTTGAACACCAGATAACCCCAGAAAAAGAACATTCTTTGGTATTACAACATCGTTCCAGTAGCTCTTCCTTGGCAAATAATGACCCCTCTCCGCACACCGGGGATGGAACCGGAACCTGCTCCAATCCAGCTTGCCTTTCACAGAAGACACTCAAAAAAACATTTATTGCTGACATTTTAAAGGAATGTAATGCTAAAGGACAAGATCATGGTCARGAACATCCACTGGAAGTGACAAAAGTCAAGTTGGCTGACACTGCTGCCAAGCACGGGCGGGATAAAAACGTCTGTCTGTCTGCAGAGCAGGAGCAAAAGCCTGAGCTTTCTACAGACCATCAGACATACAAAGAGCCAGAAMAGGAACATCTTGAGCAAACTGAGACAACTGACCCAGAACCTCCTTGCTGTGTTAGTGAGGCTGAGAAACCTGCTGTGGCAGAAGCCAAACAGCTAGAAAATCCTCCCATGGAAATGAGAGATGGACTGGAGAGAGCAGGTCTTTCCTGTGTGAAARGGAGTATCCAACTGCTAGCCTCCTGTAGCCAAGTGCACATGGAAGCCTCCATGGAAACAGATGCAGTGGAGCAGGCTGCAGCTGAACTGCAGAGCTCAGCAAGGGAGCAGAAGACTGAGAACAGATGTGTATCCAGCCTGARCTCAGATGCCTTCTCCATGGAGGTGGAGTTGCTGAAGTCTCCATCCTCCTTGACTGACTCACTTTCCACCATGAATGTCCTGCAGTCTGAAAGCACTGGTGAAATTCCTGCAAAGTATRAGTTGGCTAATTTGGCAGCAGACAGCTCTCCTCCCTCCAGCATCCACCAGCTGGACACAGATCCAGGAAGACCTTCAGAAGAGCCATGTTTCCCTCTAGCATCAGCCTTGAAAGAGCTTCACAAACTCTTGGTTATCAGTCGCAAAGGAGAATGTAAGATCCTTGGCTCAGAAGAAGTCTCACAGCTGGAAATGGTTCAGAGAAAGCCAGCAGTGCAACAGAAGGGGCTTCCTGAAGGTGAGCAGAAAGGCTTGGACCCAGCCAGCCAGGAACAGAGCTGTTCCTTCCCTGAGGTGAGGTGTGAGGATGGAGGAGCAGAGGGGAGCCAGCACTGTGATGGTGTCAGAGAGCACATCAGCACTGGGCCCGTCRGTCCTGGGCAGCCTGTGCTCGAGGGAGGTGCTTTAGAGAGGGAGAAAGGTTCAGGTAAGAGCAATGTGGTCGTGGTGAGTTCTGCAGCCACACCTGGCCAGCAGAGCCCAGAACAGGGGGAGGTTTTGGCAGGAGGTTCTCAGAGTCCATCTAGTCCAACTTTGGAGCAAAGCACACCYGTTTCCTCCACATCTGCTTCGAGTGAAGGTGTACCACAGAATGCTCAGAGCCTGTTCACAGGAGCTCCTGGGAGAAGTGACAGTGCTGCTCCTGAAGGTCCGTGGCTGGTGGGTGGGAGTGAGGAACCACYACTGAGCCCAGCAGCTGCCTACACCAGACTGACCACAGGAGCTTCTGCACCCCCTGCTTTCCCTGCRGCTGATGTTGACCGGATCCTCAGTGCTGGTTTTACCCCACAGGAAGCTCTCGAGGCCTTGGAACRAGCGGATGGAAACGCGGATCTTGCTCTTCTCATTTTGTTAGCCAAGAGCATCATTGTTCCCACGTAACTATGCAAGAGGGAGCTGACTGGGGGAATCTTCTTTTACAGGAGTATCTCAATTCCACACCACAGTGGATGAGCAGAATGTTGAGCCAGATTTTTTTTAATTATTTACAGCCAAAGTAACATGTGTCTTCTGTTTCACTTGTTAGATTTGGGCTTTGAAAAGAAAGAAAACATCTTTGCATTGTGTGGACAGGATAGYTTTTAATCATGCATACTGGATTAAAATTACTGCTTTTATTTGAATGTACAATTTTAGAATAAGCTCCAATGCTGTGAATAAATAGCAGCAACCACTGCGCTCACTGCCCTGTCCAGCACAAAGGGGGTTGTGATGGAAATTGGCCACATGTGCACAGGACAGGAGGTGTACACCGRATCCAGTGTGGACTCTGGATTTGTTGCAGCTCCTTGGAACCCAACATCCAGCTGTTGAAATTATTCTGGCAGCTACTAAAGGTGTGTAGATGCTCGTGGATGTGTAAAGCTTTGCCAGAGGAGMAAGGGTTTTTTTTGGGGAGTGTGGGTTTTTGGGTGTGCATGGGGAAGGCTGATGCTTATTTTTGCCAAACCCTTTTATGCTTTGATTCAGAGTTGGACTTGATGACTCTTGTGTGTCCCTTCCAACTCAGAATATTCTGTGATGCTCTTGGGCCAGTGTTCCAGTTTACAACATGGGGATAGAAGAAGGGAAGGGATAGAATTTGGTGCTACCAAAACTTAGAAGATACGTTTTAACTTATTTGGAGATGTGCTGGTATTAACTGTAGGGATGGGGGGAGGGAAAAGGAGCATTGACCTTTTTTTCTAGCCTCACCCACATCATGTTTCCCTCATGCAAAAAGAACAAGCTCAACCACTTTAAGGCTAAACCTTAATGATGGATTTGTTTAACAAACCAACTGTGTGTTACGGCTCTAAATCCCCCTGTGCCTGGGGAGGAATGAACTTCATCTCAGTGGCTCCAAGCAGGGCTGTGATTGGAAGAAGGAAGAATCTGCTTTGCTCTGGTTTGTCTGGATGTCTGGGGCYGATTGGCCTCTGGGCTGTGGAATGCCATGGCTGGGGGTGCTTATCTGGTACCTCCTCRAGAGTGAGGGCTCCCCAACAGGGTTTACACAACAAATGCATTGATGTGGCTTCTGTGTTACAACCATCGTGGCCTTCTGGGATATCCCTGGTGAGTCACCTGGGTGGTGAAGCCTCTCCAAGGCTGTGCTGTAGGAAGCCCTTTCCAGATCTTTGGGGGCAATTAACTCCTTTGTGACACTCTGCAAAACCCCAAAACTCTGTCAGCACTGGGGAAGGGAAAGGAAAGTGTGGCTGAACYCAAATTTTAAGTAGGAACTTCGATTTAGTCTCGCTGTCAAATCTCAGAAGTGGCTTTGTGTCATGTATTCATCTAGAATTTGATGCATTGAGCTAAACCTGGAGTGATGGCTCAGCAGCACCAGACACATTTTTGTTCACGGCTTCCATGTGGTGTTGTCATTGTCTCAGGCCTTTGTCCTGATGTTTGTGTTCCCTGTTGCTTTAGCAGGTCTCCTATGTGTGTGCTGGGCTGTTTTCATGCAGGTGGCATTTAGAAGCAAGTCCAATTTGGTTTCATCTGTCACTTTGCAGGACTTTTTGCTATCATTGGTGTCCCATTTTCCTCAGACACTTGGGCAGACAGGAGATCCTTTGGAGTAACAAAGGGCTTTAAGGCATTCCTCTGTCAAATGGAGCTTTTCCATAARCTGGGATGGTACCATCCAGACCTGGAGCTCCAAGACAGGTTTGGCTTATATCCCACTGCTTGTGATGCTGGCAGCTGACACTGCTCCGTGAGGGAAGGAGTGCTTGGCTGGTTGGAGCAGCACCCAGTGATTGACTTGAGGCTCTGCTCTAAATGAATTACTGAGGCCAGACTGCAGCTTTCTCCTCTTCACAGGGCAGGTGGTAGAGTTACCCCTGCTAAAAGTTTGGTTTAATATTCTCCTTGCAATGGGCACCTCAAATCAGCAGAAGCCCCTCTGTGAAGGGCAACACTTGAGCTGGTACAGAGTACAGTATCACCAGGTCTCTCTAGAAGCTTTAGCAAATGCATTATCAGACCCACTCTTGTCTGCATCTGGTTCACCATCAGAAGCAGCAGCAATGAGGCTCCCGGATCCAGAGCAACTTCAGACAGCTGAATCTGCTCCCAATTCACACTGTGGGGCTTGGTGAGGTGGCCTTGGGAGCAAAGTAAAGGAGGAACCGGGGCACGTTGTCTCTCTTGGTTTGGGAGAGCTGAACCTGCGCCCTTCGCCTGCAGATGGATCTACTGCCAGCTGCTTGGAGCAGCAGATGTTGGCTACTCAGTGTTGGCCACTCAGTGTTGGCTACTCAGTGTTTACTCAGTGTTGGCTACTCAGTGTTAGCCCCTTGTATCACCCTGTCTGTTTTAGAAGCCATTGCTCATCTGGGCCAAGTGGTGCTGCTCTGCACCAAGCTGGTGACAGGCTCTGCTCTCATGGCCATGCTGACTTAGCCTGCACATACAAAATTTATGCTATAAAAGCTTTAGAGCATCAGCCAATCTGTTTCAATGCTCACTTTGATTCCTCGTCAAATACAAGTTTTGAATCCTGCCCTTCTGCCAAAGCTGTATGGAAGCATTTATTCATAGTGATAGAATTCTGTGGGTAACTCTCTCCAAACTGCTAGAAACAACCCTGACCCCCAGCTGATAAATATTTCTAAAACTCTTTCATCAAGTAGGTCCAAGCCTGGTGATTTAAATCTCTTAATTTCCAAGCCTTGCTTTGAGTGAATGSCTATGTGCTGCTAAATTAGTGAATAATTTTTTTAGGAGCAAGATTTAATATAAAATCGGGGCAGTAGTATTTAAGGTTAAAATAAAATGTAATAGAATGTGTGTTTRGCAAACGCTGTCTAAAGTTGTCTTTGTTTCAATGTGTGTCCTCTCTGCTGCACRCACACACACATCCTCTGTTCAGCCTCTAGCAGCCCCTTTGCTGGTCCCTGTGCTGACCTGGCCCACAGAGTGGGAAAATTCATATGAAAGGAGGGATGGCAGAGTGCTATGGCTTATTGGCTACAGCAGGGGATAAAGGTACCACCAAAAGCTGTTCAGGTTTCCAAGGAGCCAGGTATCCCAGCCTAAAATCAGGCACTTTGTTCTTTTCTCTTCCCTCTCCTCATTAACCATTGCTGTTAGTGTCCTAATGTCACATCACTTAATAAAGGGATTTCACCATGGAAGTCCAGCTCTAGAGAGTAAAGCAATGCTCAGAAGCTGCTTTGTAAAGCTGCCAGCACCTGTGGGGACTCATGTGGGTCTGTAGAGCTTCTTTCTGGGTGTGCTCTGGAGCCACTCCTGGTTTTTGAGATTTATTTTTTCCCTTAAAAATACCGAAGGAATTCGCTTGGCCTCCTGCTGACTGCRTGCAGGCTGCAGGTAAGCACAGAGGTGATGTTAGTGAAATCCCAATATCTGAAAGTTTCTGGGCATGGGTAATTCTGACAAGAGGAGGGAATATTCCTGGTGACCATCCCTGGTGTGTTTACCTGCTGCAGGACAGAGCTGAGCTACACTGTTATGACAATCTCTGCCTYCTTGCTGTGTATGTTTTAACTTTCCATGTAGACATTTGGTCTCCAGGATTGTTAACCTTGTTATGTCCTCCACGTTCTCCTCTTCCTTCTCTCCCTCTTGCCATCTCCTCTTCTCAAAAGTAGCAATATTTAAGTGTACTTGCCGAATGTTCAACTTAAGATCAGTTTTCTGTAAAACTCTGCCATTGACGAACAAAAGGAGGAACAGATCCTAGCAGTTTCTTCACCAGACTTGGACTTCTTGCCAAACAGCTCCCCAGAACTCTTAACAGAAATTCAAAGAGGAGAAATCCAGAGGTGTTTCTGCCTGTCTCTCTTGGAAGTCAGCTTGGGAAATGGGGTTGGTTTCATGTACATCATTCCCCTCTGAAGCACTCAAGGGATTTCTTCCTGCACTGTGTAGATGAGGCTTAGTCYGTGATCCAAAGCACAGCAGTTTGGGTCACACTTTGATGCTTCAGAGTTTTACATACTCACTTAGGGAACTTGAGGGAATCAATACTCAGGAATCCTAAAGCTGGTTGTGTTTTGTGTCATTGACTCTTGTGGGCTGAACACACTGCAGCGTCACAGGTGGCTGAAGAGAGGAGTGGGTGTGTCATCAATGGGATGTGGTTCTGCCCAAAGTAATACACATTTGATTCTTTTTTTGATTTTTTTTTTAATATTGGGGGACTGTTTATCAACAAATTATGTGTAAAAAAAAATTTGATATTTAAAAAAAATGAATAAACACTTTATCATAATGTTGCTTGGTTGGTCTGTCCATATTTCTGAGGTTGGCAGCTCTGCACTCAAATCCTTCTCCGCCTTTTTTTTCCCAAAGCCAATGGATTTTCCTTACCATAAATSCTGCCATTTTCAACATAATGATTAGAAATCTCTGGGCAAAATTATTCCAGTTGGCAGGGCCTGAGAACAGGCATGAGAAATTCCTGTATTCCCGTTCTTTGAGGATGGGCTTTTGGGTCCTTCATGGAGGACTTTGAAGAGCATCAGAGTAAACACAAAACATTGCACTTGGCCACGACACTGTCTGCTGGGAAAGTGAATGGGACACTTCTTGTCTCCTACCTAAATACCTCATTTCCAGTCCAGTTAGGAGATTGTTTTATTTTTCGGGAGCTGGAAGCTAATTTCTTGGGACATTAAAAAAATTGGCATTTAAATCCCTGGAAGGCTCATGRGAGTTTTAGTTAGAAATAGCTTTTTTGAAGTCCCATTCTCTTAGTTACCATGTTGTAGAACAGGTTTTGGAAGGGAGCAGTGAGGATATTCCTCTGAATCTTGGAGCATGGTCACTAAGCCTAAGCTCTCAGGAGCAATTCCTTTTCAGATCCAGAAAAAACTTCCAGTTTTCCTTCAGACATCACTGAGGTTTTGGCCATTTTAAATCCCAGCTAAGCAGAGCTGTCAGTGCTGGTGAGAAGAGACACAAACACAGTGGGTTATCAATTGGTAGTTGTGACAAACTGGGCAGTGGTTTCCTGCTCACGTGTTCAGAGCTCTGCATGTGATGCTGGTGTCACTGTTAGAGCTAAGTGAGGTCATTAATTATGAAGCAAAACTACATTTTGAATTCAGTTCTCAGGGTGGGAAAGGGGAAGGTTTGATGCATGGGCTGCTACTGTCCCATCATACATCACCAAAGRGTTGCTTTCCCTTCTGCAGGGGGATGATTTCAGGACTGAATGCTCTGGTTCAAAACTTATTTTGAGCAATTAGGCCTTGTTTGTTCTGCTTGATGAAGATGGTTTTATTTTGGTAATGTATAAAAATGAAGATTAATGACACAGTTGTGTTTGTGTTTGGGATTGTCCCAGTCTGAATTAGCCTGATGTCCTGAAGCTGAACAAGGGTAGGTTGTGGCTGCCCCATTCCTGGAAGTGTTCAGGGTTGGATAGGGCTTGGAGCACCCTGATCTAGTGAAAGGTGTCCCTGCCCATGGCAGGGGATGGAACAATATGAGCTTTAAGGTCCTGAATTGGGGTGTTGGCACCCTGAAATCTTCAGTCTTTATACAGCCAAGAGAGGATCAGGGCCCTGTGCAATAAATGTGCACTCCAAGTTGGTGTTTTCCTTGTTTATTGTTTGAGGGCCTTTAGGAACAGAGGTCTCCCCTAAAAATTTCCCACAGAGGTCTGGAGTTCAAAAATAACAGCTGAAGGTTTTTGAACAGTCACATGGATGCAGCGGCTGCGTTAAGAACAAGAGTGGGATGCAGGGAGGTGAGTGTTCCTACATGCAATTTCCTGCCTCAGAATAGTTCAGGAAATGGTCAGCAGAAGGAGCATGACTGAGCCATTGCTCAGGAATTCCTCAGTGCCTCTCATCAGCTCTTGCCCCACCTCTCTGCAATCCCATGTCTGAGCACATGCCTGGGGTGGCTTTGTCAAGGTAAYCACTTTTTGGGCAGGTTTGTCACCAGAATGGGATTTGGGAAATCCTGCTGGCCCACCTGGCTTTTGATTCACTGTGACCTTGCATYGATTACCTGCTCTGCCTCATTCCCTGGGGGTACACTGGGGGTGCTGGGACCCCTGGAAGCGTATCCACTCCACTATGACATAATTACCTCCAACAAAAGTTCGTGCTGATTACAGGGTGTCATGATTGCCAATAAAGCACTGAGTTGCACAAGGATGTGAGTGGTTGGTGACTGAAATCCATCAGACAGCCAATGGATTTTTCCTAGAGCCATTGGCCAAAGAAGTGTCTGGTTCCCAGTCTCTTTGTTAACAAATGGTAACGGGAAGGGGTTTAAAACTGAACCACTTGTGCCTGGCTGTGGAAATGGAGGTRTATTCACAGGGCTGACTGTGGACTTATCCTTACAACCCAGCAGTTTCCCCCATGATTTTCCTAATACTAATTTCTTTTCCTGCTGGAGTCCATACTGCTACTCCTGAAATGTTTCTTGTGCCTCTTTAATTTCCCCCCAGATCACTGGCAGCATCACTGAGGTGCCCTATGACTGCACTGCATTAGGTGGTATCTTAGGAGTACCTTGCACATAACACACCTTGCTGCAGAGGTGATTTCCCTCAGTGACTCACTCTGTCCTTCCTCAATCCCCATCTGTGACAAGCACCTGATGGCTCTTCTCCTAGGGAATCAYGTTCTTCGTGCCAACTTTGGGCTGCAAATACTGAGCAAAAAGTTAAAAATCTCTTGGGAAGAGAGTGGGAAGCAACCCAGCATGTGGTGGGAATGGCATGGATCCTCCCAAGATTTTCTAAGGATAATGGGAGATATCTAAATGCTGAGAGCAGGAAATTTTCCATGTAAATCCACAGTTGTGTGATGAATGCTTTAAGGGGTTATAACCATCTCATTTTACTCAGAGTAAAACAAATACTTGGGGCATCCAAAACATTGAGGAAAACAGTAGGACACCAGGAGGTCTGTTCCACCATAGGTTGGAAGGGAMCTTAAAGYTCATTTCAATGGGATTATACAGGTGTAGGTGCTGCACCTGGTGCCTCTGGAGCAATGAGGAATGCAAATGGATGCATGTACCTGCTGGTGCCGTACAGCATGTTTGCMTTAATGTTTTAAATCCTAAAATTCACCAGGAAACACTAAACTGGTACATGGGATCTGTTGGTCTGCTTTAAAAGGAGCTGACATTAGTCTCTCCAGTGACTTGTTGGGGATGAGGCTTGGATGCTTCAGGCTCAGGATTCACTCCATTCTGCCCCAGTTCAGCAGGAGAGAGAAACCTCCTTCCCCACGTGCCAAGATAACTCTGATCATTGGGGCCTCAATGCAATGTTTCTGCTTCTCCAGAGGCTGATGGGGAGCTGGGAAAAGCTTTTTTTTTTTTTTTGTTTGGCYCAGTTTTAACCAAGCACTCTTCCCTTCCCCTCCCTGGGAGTTTCTCCCGTGGTTTCCAGAGCTGTTAAACTGGCTGGGCTGTTCCTGCAGGSAAAGAGAAGGCTTGGCCTGGCGTGGGTTTTCCATCCAAGCCCTTCCTACCCTGCCAGCAGGTTATTCACGGAGGAAGGGGTGGGAATGGCAGGGAATGCACTCCTGAAAGCTGATGGCTTTCCCRTTTTTTAACTGCTTTTACTTTCAGTTCTATTTTCAGTTACCAGGTTTGGGTGATGCAGGTGCTAAGCAAGCACTGAGTCACAACTCTTCACCTCAATCTAGTTTTTATTTATAATTTWTYTTAAGTCTTTGCACCAGCTCCTATCTCKGTCCTCTGATGGCAAGTGGGGCTTGTATTTGAGGCTTTCAGGAGCTCTTCTCACTGATGGAGGCTTGGATCAGAAGAGTGTGGCCCATTTTTATATCCATGGTGCCACCCAGCACATGGACCCCAGCAAAAAACTGGATCCCCTATTTCAGGTTGCTGGAGCAGAACTGAAGGTAGCACTGCTGAAGCTCGAGGTTATAGGGTGCCATATGGATCCCCCATTTCCCCTCCCCCATGATTATTTCCCTTTTTTTTTTTGAGGCCAGCAACCCAAAATACAGCAAAGCCGCAGGCTTGGAGGGTTGGGTGAGTTGCTGGTGGGCAGCTCGTGTCCTCAACCCACTGTGTGTGCAATCAGCAGGCACCCAACAGCACTGTCCCACTGTCCCCTCCYGTCCCCCTGGACCGTCAGGGAACCAACACCAGCTTCCCTTACCCCCTCACATCACTCCTTGCTGTGAGGGAACCAATGCCACCTTCTCTCGTGTCCCCTCACTGTGTCACGGGAGTCCCAAATGCCTCCTCCCCTCACTGAGGTCAGAACCCTGGTGGACCCAAAGCCATTCTCCCCTCAAGCCCCTCAGCGTCCCCAGTGCYATCTCCCCCCACATCCTATCACTAATCCCAAGGCTTGGAGGGAGCCAGTGCCAACTCCCTTTATGCCCTCACTGTCCCCAACATCACCTCCCTTCACATGCCCTCACTGAGCCCTGGGCTGTGAGAGACCCAGTGCCACATCTCTTTGCGATCCCTCATTATCCCCTCAACTGTCTCCAACGCCATCTGCCCTCGTAGTTCCTTCACTGTACCCAACACCATCTCCTCTCAGCGGCTCGGGAGGGAGCAACGCCATTTCCCCTCACGGGGTCACGAGAACCCCACCGCCATCGCCGCGGGCGCCATTTGGGGCGGGCTGAGTTCGGCCGGGCTGGGCTCGGCAGTGTTCGGCAACACTCGGCTCTGCTCGGCCTGACTCGGCTCTTTCGGGCTGTGCTCGGCTCCGCTCGGCCGGCCCGGGGTCGGTTTCCATCGGCTCCGCTCGGCTCCGTTCAGCCGGGTTGTGCTCGGCTCCGTTCGGTTTCGTTCGGTTTCGTTCGGTTTCGTCCGGCTCCGCTCGGCTCCGCTCGGCCGGCCCGCGGTCGGTTTCATCCGGCTCCGCTCGGCTCCGCTCGGCCGGTCCCGCGTCCCCGGGCGGGGCGGTCCCGTTGCCTGCCCAGGGCGGTCCCGCTGCTGGCCGGGGCGGGCAGCGCCACTCGTTCCCTCCCTTCGTCCCTCCTCTCTCCCCGTGACCTCAGTTCCCGGCGGAGCGCGGCCCCCTCGCTGCTCGGCTCCGCTGCGCTCTCCCGCGGGGCCCGCTCGCGCCCGCGCCCGCCCATGGCGCGCTGAGCTCCGTGGAGCCGCCAGCCCGGGGCCGGCCGGGGCAGCCGGCAGGACGGAGCGGGCAGGACGGAGCGGGCCCGGCGGGCGGGACGGCGCTCGGCCTGCGCCGGGCGGGCGCGGCGGGCGGCGGCGGCGGGCGGAGGCGCCATGGAGCCGGCGGAGGTGAAGGACCGCATCCTGGAGAACATCTCCCTCTCCGTCAAGAAGGTGAGAGCGGGGGYACGGCGGGGGCTGCGGACACCGACCCTCGGTGCTGAGGGGACTAGTCCTGCGGACACCCCTGGGGGTTGGGGACAGTCCTGGGGAGTCCTTCTGCCGGGGCTGCGGGGTGGGAGACAGCTCTAGGAGAGCCCTGGAGTCGGGATGTAGGCCGGTGCTGTGCTGTGGTGGCGGCTTTGGGGACAGCCCTGGGAACCCCCCTTGTGGGGCTAGGGACCCCCCTGTGCTGAGGCTGGGGACAGGGACAGCCGAGGGGACGGTCTCTCTGCCGGGGCTGTGGGGTTGGGGACAGCTCTAAGACAGGGCCAGGGGCTCCCTCAGCCGGCTCTGCCGCAGCTGTGGGTCTGGGGATGGCTCTGGGGACCCTCCTCTGCAAGGGATGTGGGCCTGGGGACAACCGTAGGACAGCCTTGGGGTCCCCCCTGTGCCCGGGGGTGTCCACGGGGGCTGTGTCTGCCAGAGGTGCAGGGCTGGGGGACACTCCTGGGGCCCCCCAGACACACACCACTGCCATGGRCGTAGGGTTGAAGGACTGTCCCTGKGGACACCCTGCTTTGAAACGTGGGATTGGGGGACAATCCTACAGACCCCCAYACGCAAGAAACATTCCAGGGATATTGAACTCTGGGACAGGAGTGTGGGGTCAAGGGCACCTGGCATCCCCTCTGCCAGAGGTGGAGATTTTTGGGAGTATCCTTGGAGACCCCTTGTGCTSAGGCTGAGGTTGGACACAGCCCTTCTGCTGGTGGGGGTGGCACATCTGGGTTGTGGGGTCACCCTGCCAAAGGGACACTGCCAGGGTCACGCCAGGACCCTGTCGCTGCTGGTTGGGGTGTACTGGGATTCTCATACCTGGGGTTCCCCTTTTCAAAGGACAGGACTCAGGAGGGATTTAGATGAGTCCAGCCTAAAACTCTCTTCCTAGAGGTCCTCCCTCCASCCAGGCATGTCCTGCAGAGGGCATGGGATAGAGGGGCAGGACCTGGAACATTCTGCCCATGGACACAGGGGGTGTATGCTCCATTTGTGCCCTGCTTTGTGCCCTCAAAACAGAGCTCTGAACATGTGTGCCCTCACCTSCTCCTTGCCCCTTGTTTCTACTCGGATGGTTCCTTAAAGCCCATCCTGGTGGTGGGAACGTCTGCSAGCCAGCACAGAGGGGACGAGGACAGGCATAGAGAGGACCAGGRCGCTGGAATCTTTGGAAAGGCCATAGGAGTGAATTGTAAGGACATGCTGGAAGTTTTGGGTTGGCCCACACGTGAGCTCCAGCCATCCTTGAGAAAGAGTCCCTGCTCCATTTGAGGAAGCAACGGGAGTTTCATTTGCGTTCACCCCAAGTTTTGGGGGAAAGGTTGTGTGGAGTCACTGTTGTTTCTCTGGTTGTTGGGTTTTTCTGCCTTATGGAAAAGGAGCTTTCCAGTGCTCTGCAGTGTGTCCTGASAGAGATTCATCTCTGGAAACTTGCCTTATGAAGACAATTCAGCATGAGTGAATTCCTGGTGCTGTTAAGAAAAGGATGGCTGGACACCACCTCTGGGGTTYAGGATGGATGTGCAAACCTCTCCCAGCTTTTTTCTTTCATGGATGACCCTGACCTCTGGTGTCCTGMCTTTTTGTCCTCTAAGAATTAAGGATAATCTTGTATCTATGCGGAAATCAGTGGATGTTTAGTCTGCTTTGAGCTCTGTCACAACGCTCTGCAATGTTTCTGCCTCAGTTTTCCTGTATGTGTAAGGAATACAACTTCCCACACARGATTGGTTGGACATAATTTATTTGCACTCAGAAAATCTTCGAAGACCCCAGTTGGAAATGTTAAAAAATCAACATGGTGTTTATTTTAATTATTATTGTGATTGAAGAGGACTCTTCAACTCCAGCTCTGCCAATATACTTTGCCCTGCCCAATCCCTGTCAACTCCTGTCTTGGTCCAGCAGTGAAAATTTCTCAATTTTCCAATTCTGCCTCTTTGTCCTTGTTCAGAGCAAAACTCAGGGACGTGTGGGAACCTACCTGAAACTTCAGRTTGATGGATTAATTTCTACCATCCCAGTGAAACCAAACTCAGGCCACGGTGAAATTCCACCCTGCATTTTTATCCCTGGGATGTAGTTCTCCTTCCTCAGGGAAATCGCTGTGGAGCTGCTAATTTTTCCCGGCGCTTACCTCTCCGACTTCAGCCTGAAATCCCTGATCCTCTTTTTCCCTGTGAGTGGCAAGAGTAAAGTAGTAGGTTARGGGAGCAAGTGGCTTTGTGCTGGGAAATCCTGCTCTCCTTCATCCTCATCTTGAGTAACTCCTTGGCGCTGGAATTGTGTCATGGGGCTTGGAGGAGTTTGCCAAGCATCCTGCCTCCAATTTCGAAAGCTTCCTCACAGTGTGGGTTGCTCACTCCTTACTTTCMCCACCGGTGCAGGTGTGGAATGGAGGGTTTGGATGTGCCTGTGGTGATGGTGTGGTTTTTCTTTTCTCAGCTGCAGACCCAAAGAGGAGAAAAAAATGCCTTATTTTCATGGAGTTGCCCAGGGAAAACCACCTTGTGCTAAGCAGCCTTGGATGGGGAAGGAGGGAGCAGAAGCACAGCCCTGGGCAGGGTTTGACACCCAGGGCTGTGACTGTAGTTGCCTGTGATTTCAGTTTTTASCCAGTGCTGCTGAATTTTAGTGATGGGGGATCTGAGCACAAACAGTGGGTGAATTCTGTACAAATCCACTGCAAAAAAAAAAGCCTCATTTTTAAGCAAATCCCTCAAACCTCAGTGAACAGGACTGTTTCTCTTATTTTCCTGGGAAGACATGAAGGATGCAGCATGGGTGGAGAAGAGACAAACCTGCTTGGAGGGGGTAATTCCAACCTGTGGGGTTCTCTGTGTGGTTCCCAGGTACCAGTGGGAGATCTAGTGGATTTTGGAGCTGTGAGGTCAGGCCTCCACTGCAAAGAGCRAGGCAAAACTTAGACAAAATCAGCTTCTCAAACCAGAGACATGTCAAGAGGTTTCTGCTCTTGGTTCTGACTTCAGGAGAGGCTGGGAAACCTCAGCAATGGGGAGCTGAGTCCCTGCTTCAATTCCAACACAGATCCAAGGGAATTGGGAGCATGGTTTTGATTTTCCACCTACAGCTTGTCCTCTGTGTCCTCTTTGGGAGCTGTAAATTAATTCACAGGTTTTGCTTTCTGCAAACATGGACAGTGTTACTTCTGTCTTGTGACCATTTCTTTTCCCTTTTCCCACTCAGCTAAGAGGGCTGTGCTCCAGCTCAAATTACTGCACAAATTGATGCCTAACTCTTGTTTTTTGCAAAGATTTGGGGCTTTATTGGGGCAGAAGGCTGGAGATGGCATGTTATGGCTCAATATGTAGGCCTTTGCTCACTCAAGTGYTTGTATCCTTCTAGGAGGTGCTGCTATGTGTGGTGGCAGTGGGATGAGAGCAACTTCCTGGTGCTGCTGAGGTGGACTCTAAACACATCAGAAATGCCAACAGCTTCAAATCCATCCTTGGCCAAACATCTCCTGGTAGCCAGGAGCTGTCACAGGTTTCCTGGTCCGTGAAGCTGGTGGTTTGTGTTCTCTTGGGTTTCCCTGGACATTCCCTGAGCTCAGGAGGGGTTTAGTGCTCTCCTGCATGGGATTAGGTGATGAAAATGCAAAGTCCTTAAACAGTGTTATTGTTGACAATTCTATGAACTGAATGTAAAATCAGAAAAGAGGTCAGAATCCAAGATTTTGGGACTGTCCAGCATTAACTGGCTTTGAAGGACACACATTCCCATGAACTCAGGAGCAGCTGATCCTCAGTGCATGTCAATCAGGTGGAGCAGTGGTTTTTGCTGACATTGCAGGAGTTCTTGCCAAAAGCTCTGGCTCTGCTCCGTTTCTGCATGCCTTTGRGAAGGTTTCCGCTGCCCTCACAGCCAGTTAATGCTGGGCCTCTGCTGCCTATCTCGGGGTTGGATTTTTAGCCCTGTACCTTTGAAATGCCTTTGCAGTCCCCTGTGCCACTGAGCTCTGCCTTGTGACACCTCTGCTTCTCCTGCACGATRAGGGAGGGTGGGTTTGGGGATGGCTCAGTGCCCCTGTGTCCTGGAAAGGAGCAGGGAGCACTGGAGAGTGGAGCATCCCTACTCAAATCACATAGGGAATGTGCTCATCTCTGCCTGGGTGGATTTATTTAACTCAACTGCTGTGACATAAAGACAGCAGCTCTGGAGATGTGAAAACAGCCAAACGATCTCTTGCCTTCTGTGCCCTGTTGAGGGGCACCTCACTGGCTCAAAGACCACAGGGTTTTATCTGTGCCAGGCTCTTTGCTCTCGCTCACATCTCTCCAGGCCACCTCTGTTGCTGCTGCAACATAGGACCACATTAACAGGGTAGTCTGTATGTTCTTTCACCCTGTGTACCAGGTTTGCCAGAAGCCTGGGGGTGAAAGTAGCAGCAATCTCACAGARCTCCGAGTTGTCCATGAAGACAAGACACAAGGGTCACTCAGATGCTTTTAACAAGTCACGGATGTCTTTTGGTGGACCTTGAAGGGCTTTGTCTCTGTGGTACTGTGGTTCTGCTCTCATCACAGCTGTGTATTACTTGGGTTGCTTGAGCATTTCAAGGTTTATCTCTTTAGGAATTCCTCTTACCTCATCCCAGGGATCAGGAAACTTCCCTGCCTGGCCATCCAGAAGCCACTCTGGTAGTCACACTCATGTCACCATAGATCTGGTGATGATACGAGATTYGTCATCCACGGTTTCAAGGGGATTGAATTCTGCAGGTACCTAAACTGATGCTTGTCCTCCATAACACCCAGATCAGTTCTGGGGGTGAGGGTGGACAAGGCAGTGATAACATTTTGGGAATTAAAAAAAAACCACTTGTTATCCTCTAACACAAAGAATTTTGCTGGGAGAGCATTGGTTTAGGAGGGTGAATTTTGGCCATGGTTTTCCCCAGGAGCTGAAGCAAAGCCTCCAAGCCTCTCCGCCTCTGATTGCACAATTTTAGTGGCTGTTGAGTGATTTCAGCTTTCCCCACTTCTGGTGAACTGGTCCAAGAGGTGTAACTGAATTAACCACAGCCTGCAGGCCATGGTCAGTGGGAGGGACTCAGAGCTGTGGATGTGCGGAGCTGGGAGAGCAGCATGTCACTTGCTTCTGGTGTGTTTGCAATTGGATTTGGGTTTTTTCCCCATAAAATATATTTTTTCTGTTATACTGAGCATGTGACCTTCCCATCTGCCTTTGGTTAGCTCAGGGATCCTCTTTGCTGCAGGCAGTTCTGTGCCCAGCCCCTGCTCTGCTCACTATGACAGAGAAACAGGATGCTCCCTAAGCATTCCCTCTGGAAAAAATCCTATCCTTGTCTGAGCCACACATGGCTCCAGCCTTCTGCCTAAGCTTTGCTGCTTAGAAATAATGGGGGGAAAGCCCCAGAAAAGCCTTGGGGGTGTGGGAGCTGAGGAGCGTATGTGTCCTGGGAGGTGAGAACCTTGCTGGCATTGGATTGGAAATGCTTCAAAGCTCAGTGTGTTCAGCAAGGAGCAGCTTTGCTGTGGGCTTCAGCTTCACCCATGTCAGGCTCTTGGCTCTCCACATCTTCAGGCTGCTCCAGTGGCACTCGTGGTACCTTCCAGGTGCTGATGCTCAGAGCATGCCAGTGTGTTTTTTCTGGAAAAAGCCCAAAGATCCAGGTGAGGTGCACAAAGTCTGGGATGGGAAGCTGGGCACTGAGGCCAATGCTAGCTTGGAAGTTTTATTGTAAGGAATGTTGACTCAGATCATTCCTGTGACCTCCTAAATATCGAGCCAGAGTTGGAGTTTTAGGGCTTTGTGTTGTACAAATGTATGAGAGAAACTAATGCCCCTGCCTTGAAATTCAGCTTGCTTTTATGGTTGGTGTGAAAAACCAGGAGTTTTCCAGGCATAGGAGTTCAGCCTCATCTTTATCTTTTTGCCATTGAATGTCTGTACCCCCTAGAAGGTGTGAGAGTGACAGTTCTAAGGTGTCTGCCCTGGCCCTTCCCACTGTGTCTTCCCTTGGCACTGAGCTGCCATCATCTGGGACAAGGTCAGTCTCCCTTTTTTGTGCTCTCTGGAGCTCCAGGATTGCTCCTGAGGGTGCTCAGCTCTTCCAGCTGGGGAAAAACCCCCACCTCAGTCCACGTGTTGGGAGTGGGAATGAGGGTTTGGAAGCACCTCTCCCCTGTCCCATCCCAGTTAAGGAGCTGAGGAATGCAAGAGGTGTTTGTTCTTTCACCTGTTTGTTCAGGTGTTTGTCCTGCCAGGGAAATACCAAGCAGAACAAGTGAAATGGAATTGTTGTTGGAAGGCTGCTGGTGAAACATCAGCAGGGCACATTTACAGAGGGGAGATGAGAATTCAGTTGGGTTGTGGCCAACCCTGAACAAGTCAAGAGACTATTTCAATTTTCCAATAAGTTTGTAGAATTACTGGAGAGATTTCAAAGGAGCCACCACAAGAATGATTAGATTTGGGAATGGGCTTTCCAGAACACCTCCCTGATTATTTGTTGGCTTTCCTTGTAACACAGGAGCTCCTCAGATCAGTCTCGAAAGCTTCACACTCATTGAGAACCACTGCAATTATTAGGTTATACAATTGTGCTTCTGGTGCGTGCCAGTGTGGGGCAGGATGTGTCACTGCCAAAAAAATGAACTCGTGATTGATAAACAGCAATTAAATCATCCTGCTCCTTGGTGGTGATGAGGTGTGATTGTTCCCCGGTGCCAGCCAGTCTCTGGACAAACACCCTTCTGCTCCAGCTTCTCCCAGATGTGTTCAGCCCATGGTTGGGCTCTTGTGGCCCTCTCCCCAAGCAGGTTCTGGCCCATGAGACAGAACTCACACCTGGTTGGGGCTGCAGAGTGATCCTGCTGCGYGGATGGCCAGGATGCCTTCTGCATGCCAGCAGTGCTTATTTTGGCCACAGGAATGTCTATGAATAGCTCTGGGTCAGGGCTCAGCCGTGCACCTCAGGAGTCCTCCATCTAAGCCAGCCTTCAGCCCTTCCTTCTGGATTTGGGGTGCAGAGTATGTRAGGGGAAGAGCATCTCTCCAGAGAACCCAGAGATGACCTTTTTAATCCTATCGTTTGCCTCCGTSCTAATCTCCCTGGATCCCAGCTGTGTCACGGAGTTGCTTTGTGGGTGCCTCAGGAAGTTTGGTCACCACCTCCCAGACAGGTCTGACTGCTGCAGGAGAGGCCGGTTCAATTATTCATGTGTGTTTAAGAACAATTTACAGGAGACTCGGTATAAACATTGCATAAAATGCCTTTATTTAGGGCAGTGCCACCTCACTCCTGCCATCACCATGCTCAGGGGTGGGTGCTGGGATCATCCCCTATGATACTTGTGGTCGTAATTCCTACAAATTTTCAGCTAGGCAGTGGATCTTTGAAAAATGGTGCAGCTGGATTTTGTTCTGCAGTTGGGAAAGGTGTTTCATCCTAATTTCCCTCTGTGTGTCTTCACCAGTCTTCCCAAGCCAAAAGCACCTCCCCCTCAGCTTTCACAAGTCTCWCCCCACCCTGGCTGGAGGGATGACTCCACCCAGGAGATCCCAAAACTTGCTGTGCCTTGTTTCCTCCCTGGACACGTGGTGGCTGGGCAGGGTATCACCTGACTGGTGTCCTTTGGGAATTGTGCTCCTGTGAGCCATGCATGCCCTTGCCTGGGCATTGGAAGCCACAGGCTGKGTTTGTTTTGGAGGGATGCTAGAAATGGCACCATCCCTGGCTGCAGTGCTGTATGGGGCCGTGGTGGCACATCTCAGCAGGACTGAGCCCTCCTGTGCTTGCCTGTGACCTGCAGCTCCTAAAAGGCCGTGACTCAGTGCCAGAATCCCAATCCCAAACTGCAGAGCATGCATTTCCTGCTTGCTGGGCTGGTGTGACCCCACATCTCTGAGCAAAGCACAGTCACACCAGCTCATTCTCTGTTTTCTGAYGTGCCAGGACAGGGTTGAGCCTTTTGGGGTGGGTTTGCTCTGGATGTGGCTGTGGGGCCAGGTTTTCCAGCAGCTCCCCAGGAAGAGGGTGTGATGCAGGGGAACTGGTTTGTGCAGAGCAGGAGGCTCAGTGCTCCTTGCAGAGCACCTAAAAGGGACACCAACCCTTATTGTAACACAGAACGAGCCCTTCAAAACCTAAACCACTTCCTGGGGGAAGATTGGGTTTTTCTAGGGGAGAGAAATCCATTTTTTTATGTGGAGACAACCACCATTTGCTAATGGTTTGCACCCTTGGATATTGGGAGTGAGTCAATCCATGGAGAGGGATGGGAGCTGTGAATTGGCTGCAGGAAGGAGCATGACAAAGTTTTGAGTTATTTTGGGGAAGAGGAGGAAAGAAAAAAGAAGAAATACTTCTTTTTCCTCATTTCTTTGGCTGCCCAGGCTGCCAGAGTGTCTCTGTCACGGGGAATTCCTCCAGTCAGTGGCATAGACAGRCTCCAAGTTCCCTCCACACTGGCCTCCCCAAGCTGTGTCTTCTTTTTTTCAGTGGTGAGCTGATGAAATGCCTGATTTATTTTTGTTCYCCCCAGCTCTCCCCCTCAGCTGCATTTCCCCAGTTCAGCACAGAGCCTGTAGAAACACCCAGAACCTCCTCCAGGGGTGCCCCAGCTCCCTGCAGAGTCCACAGCCTGGTTGGAACAAACTGGGAATTTCTGCCTTCAAATTCTGGCTCGTGTCCTGTGAGCTCTTTCCTTCCTGCTTCAATTTTCCCGAAAATGGGATATTTTAGTGATTCCATCTATACATCACCTGAAGGATATGGCTCTATATTATGGTTTTGCTTCTTCCTCTGGTTTCCTTGCTGCTGCTTCATTGGCTGCAAGTACCTCCTGAATATTCTTAAATAGTGGGATTTTAGGGCATTTTCTTCTCTGCTTCAGTCTGGGCTGCCTATGAATAGTGGGAATCTTCTGGGACAGCTTCCTCCCTCAAATGCATAGGAGCTGCTGAGCTAAAATGCTACAGGTGTTATCTGGGTGTTGTGAAATCCTGTGGATCTCCGGAGCACTCWCAGGTGCCTCTGCAAACACCACCTTGTTGCGTATCTGCTTCCCTAGGGGATTTACCTGCTGGAATAGATGGCACAGGGACAGGCAGAGCAGGGCTGTGCCATCAGACAAGGGAATTCTGGCTGTGATTCTCAGGGTTCAGCAGTAGAGTGTGAGGGCTGCAACCAGCTCCATGCAGGAACACGCCTGGCTCTCCCATCTTACCTAAGAACTCCAGAGGGAGTCAAGGTTTTCAGGCTAGGAGGGTGTTGGAGCTCAATATGTTCATATTCTTAAGAGTGTTRTTGGGATCAGCTCCCAGGGCCCATGAGGTGTTCTCTGACCCCTGAATAACTTCTCATCAAGACTGGATATTTTTTCTAAAGGAGCTTCTTTGGTAATAATTCTGGAGGAGAAACCAGTTTTGGGGGACAGGTCAAACTTGACAAGCACAATAATATCAAGTTTTTGGGTTTTACTCATCCGTCATCTAGAGAGGTTTGGCAAAGATGTGTCAGGTGACTAAAATAATGTATATATTGTCTATAATATTGTTGTGGCTCAGCTGAGCTGTTCGTGCTTGTTGCCAGCAAACAGCCATGGCCTATCCAGCTGAGATTACATCCTGGGAGAGTAATCTCCCTGCCTGGATGCTGAGGATGTGTGAGATAGGACCTAAATAGATCCGTAAGCTCTGGGGCAGGAGGAGGCTGGTGAGTCARCTGGGAATGGATATGGGATTTGGGTGCAAGGGGATTTCTAGGATTTCTGGCAAAACCAAGGACAGGCCTCATCCATGTCAGAGCCAGAAACAGAGCAGAGCTGGGGTTTATTTCTGCTCTGAACCACTTTGTGGTGGCTTCAGAGGAACCACCAGACTCTGCTAAAGTGTTGCCTGGGAGGGACGAGCTGAGCAGCGTTGGGGAAGTTGGTTTTGCAGCCACCATGGCACTCCTGGGCTGTGAGACTGGATCAGGGTCTCCCTGTAGTTACTGCCTTTAGGGTCCTCTCAAAACCAACGACTGCACCCCGTAAGTAAAACCTATGYCAGGGTTTAGCAAGCTGAGAGACCACAAAAAACTGTTCAGTGCTGATTATGAGTGTTTTGACACCTCTCTCTGCTCCTTGCGGGCTGTGGAAGGGCATTGTGGCCATCCCATATCTTCTTTTTGCAGTTGCAGAGCTACTTTGCTGCCTGTGAAGATGAGACTCCGGCCATCAGAAACCACGACAAGGTCCTGCAGCGGCTCTGTGAACATCTGGACCACGCTCTGCTCTACGGGTGAGCTGGGAGCTGTCTCTGGGATGCTCCTTTCCCCATGGAAAAAGCCTGGTGTGGTGCCTCAGCATGGGGAGAGCAYCTAGGCAGGGACTGGGCTAGAGATAAAGAAGCTTTTGCTTAATTTTCCTTTGGGATTTTTCTTCTCCCAGACTGCAAGATCTTTCTTCAGGRTACTGGGTGCTGGTTGTTCACTTCACACGCAGGGAAGCTGTCAAACAGATTGAAGTGCTGCAGCATGTGGCCACCAACCTGGGACGCAGTGAGTATTCACAGTGTCCCCAGCTCTGGATTTGGGGACATGTGGGGAGGCCCAGGTTGTGCTGAGGAGTTGGGGCTGTTGGTGGATTGAGAGAGTCGTTGGAATCCAGGTCGCAGGCAAGGAAATCACAAAATCCTTAAAGTTGGAAAGGACCTCTAAGATCATCAAGTCCTATCATTAACCCAGCACTGCCATATTCACCAYTAAACCATRTCCCCAGCTACCACATTCACATGTTCTTTGARCACTTCCAGCAATGGTGATTCCACCATTTCCCTGGGCAGCCTGTGCCAAGGACGTGGGAATCCTGCCATGACTGTGTGAAGTCTCCAGAAATAATATCACAGTGCCATGGGGTTGGGTACTGAGATGTAGCCTGGCTTCTGCTGCCCTGAAACCCAAATGGCTGTGCCCTCAGGAAGGGTTCCAGACAGATGGGAGCTCTGTGGGGCYGTGCCCTCAGGAAGGGTTCCTGGCAGATGGGAGCTCTGTAGGACCATGTCCTTGAAAAGGGTGCCATGCCCTCAGGATGGATTTCTGGCAGACAGGAGCATCCCCTCTCACCCCACATCTTGCTGTAGCTGTCATTTGCATGATGAGTTGTCTGTAGGGATGTTTAGGAYCTTTGAGGCCAATTTTGACACAGGACAGTGCCCAGACCCTCTGTGCCCGATTATCCAAACACTGTCATGTTCTGGKCCTGTACTGGTTAGAGCAGAGCTGAGCACAGACTCCACTGTCACCTCTCTGCACCAGAATTGGTGTCAAATCTCACCTGGGCTGATTCACAGCRATTCTCCCTCCGCCTCTCCCATCCTAGCATTTCTGGCTGGGCTCCCATCTTGCTGGAGAAACACAGTTGCGTGGCTACTTCATAATCTGTCTCTCACCAATTTCACTCCAAATCATGAATCTCTCACTGGCATTTTCTCACCTAGATTTCCCCCACAGTTGCTCCCCTCAAATGATACAAATGAATGATCTCAGGGGTTTTAATGAATTCATGATTATTTCTAGGCTTGTTTCAGTTCTCAGGTGTTCCCCCAYGGATAAATCTCTCTGCTTCTCTCTTTCCAGGCCGGGCCTGGCTGTACCTGGCCCTCAATGAGAATTCCTTGGAGAGCTACTTGAGACTGTTCCAGGAGAACCTCAGCCTGCTGCACAAGTACTATGTAAAGTGAGTATCCCAGCTTCTTCTCCTTTGGGCACTGCTTGATATCCCTTCTTGTCAGAAACCAGCCTGAATTTGCCAGTGGGGGACAAGCAGTTGTTTAGGGTTTGATTTTTTTCATTATGGGATATATGTGGTTAATTGAAAGGTCCCAGATGTGGATGCACTGTCCTCTTATCTCCATTAGGCCCTGCAAGCATTTCTCCTAGTTTCTGCTTTTACTCTCCAGTCCCCTTTATACTTTTCCATGATTTCCAAGGAGCTGCTGAGCGCCTCCAGGCACCCAGCTCTGTTGGACACCTGGAAATGTGGTTGTAGCTCGGTTTGGGGACAGCATGTAGTGGCTGCCTGTGGAAGGAAGGAATGRGCTGCCAGCTCTGGGGCCCATCTATGGCAGCTCAGAGACACCTCCTAGGAAACAGAAGGGCCCTTGTAGCTGCTTCTCCTCTTTGTCACATCTGTAAAGCTCTTTTGTTCCTCCCTGTGGCAGGAATGCCCTGGTSTGCAGTCATGATCATCTGACCTTGTTCTTAACGCTGGTGTCTGGGCTGGAGTTCATCCGCTTTGACTTGGACCTGGTGAGTGTTTGATCTGTTCTCCGGGCTCTGGACAAGCAGGAATGTGGAACAGGGGGAGTCCAGGGTGGGACAGGTGCCACCATTTGGTCCAGGGTGGGCCTTCTTGTTGACCTTCAGCTGAAAATGATGCTCATGGTTTGGGCAAGACTTTTAAGTCTTTGGGATTTATTCCTATTGCTTAGTTCTTCACTATTCAGAAGAGGAACAAGGCAGCTGCAGGGCAGATTGGTGGGGATAAAGGAGCTGAGTTCTGCAAGAGTAGTGCAAGACCCGAGTGTCCCTCCAGGAAACACAAAGCCACTGGGTAACCCTGGTGGAACYGCTGGGTTTCCTCTGAAATGGACACTCAGAGGGGATGTGCAAGGGACAGTGCCACCGTTTTGGTGGGGTGGTATTCCCCCCCAGCTGTGCCAATAACAGGGGCTGGAGCCTGTAACTCTTGCCACGTTCTCTGCCCTCAGGATGCTCCATACCTGGACCTGGCCCCGTACATGCCTGATTACTACAAGCCTCAGTACCTGCTGGACTTTGAGGAGCGCCTGCCCAGCTCCGTGCACGGCTCTGACAGCCTCTCCCTCAACTCCTTCAACTCTGTAACCTCCACCAATCTGGAATGGGATGACAGTGCCATCGCCCCGTCCAGCGAGGGTCAGTGGGTTTTGGGGAGAGTGTGGGCAGGACTCTGCAGTTCCCACATCCCCTTTGGAAGAGGCAGCAAATTTTAGACTGGAAGAGACCAAAGCRAGAGACCCAGCAGCCAGGCTGAGAGCCTCTGCTGTCTTACATCCTTGGGAGACAGGACAAGGGGGAGTGGTTTAAACTAAAAGAGTTTTAAACTAAAAGATGAGAAATTCAGATTGGGTATTAGGAAGAAATTCTTTCCTGTGAGGGTTGTGAGGCCCTGGCACAAGTTTCCCAGGGAAGCTGTGGTTGCCCCATCCCTKGAAGTGTCCAAGGCCAGGTTGGATGGGGCTTTGAGGAACCTGGGATAGTGGAAGATGTCCCTGCCCATGGGCAGGGGGTAGAATTAGGTGAACTTTAAGGTACCTTCCAACCCAAACCATTCTGRGATGATTCTGTGCCTTGGACTGGGAGAGAAGGACTTTCCCTGCCAGTCACCCCAGGCCACATTCCCACCCTGGGAGTTTTAGCAAGAACTGAAGGAATCTCCCCACGGAGTGAAGGCTGTGCCTGTGTCTGAATGCAGCTTCCAGGTCAGCAGGGACTCAGGGCTGCAGGGAAGCTTTTAAATTGCTGGGTTTGCAGTCCAGGGACCCACATTTACTGGACCTGGTGGGAAATAGTTTCCAGAGTCTTCTCTGTGTCTTCAGTCGGGGAAAAAGGCAACCAGTGGTCTCSGAGGTGTTGGGTTTTCCTCTTTATACATCTTGAGCAGCCCATGGTCCCTTCAGAGAGGTGGATGATGGACTGGGAGGACACGTACCTTGTGTGTGCCCCATGAACCCTCTGCAGCCAGAGCAGGGAGCTCCTGTCCTGCACCCACTGTGTTCACATGAAGCAGCAGCTCTGCTGATGCTGTTCCTAACCCAAAATGCATTGGCCCTGTCCTGTTTTTTTTTTTTTGTCACTTTGAGCAAAGGGGATTCTGGAATAGAATTGGTATGGAAGGAACTGTTAGTTGGATGCAGTGAATTTGGGACTAAGCCCACACACAGATGGGTTCCCTCAAAACAGGAGTGACCAGTTGAGGCAGAATTGCAGGYATTAAAGATGTTGGGAACAGCCTGGGATGGGCATTAGAGTTGTTTTGACAAAGGACTTGGAAACACAGCACTGGTTTGGGCTCACTCACATCTGCACTCAGGAAAGGGTTGCATTTCAGGGAGTTGCTGATACCAAATCTCCTGAATGCCAAGGAAGCTGGAGTCAGCACAAGGAGCCTAGAAATAAAAATCACAGGAAGAAAGTTCTCTGCTCCAGAGGTTTGGCACAAGCAGCTGTTTTGCTGTGACCCTGTTTGTATTCCTGCCCCTTCYTCAGGAGAGATGTCTTGGTGCCAGACATCTCCTGCCTGTCCCTATTGCTGGATGTCCCTTGGTTTGGCTGCACTCTCTGGCCTGTATAGTGATGGGTGCTTAATGCTCAAGAGAAGAGAGGTTGGAGTACASATCCAGGAGATTTTGAAGCTAGATTTTGGGCTTGGCATTGTCTCAGCTATTCTGTGTGTCTGGGCAGTGGCTGTCCTCTGTGTCTCAGTTTCCCCATGCACAGAGGTTGGTGCTGATGAAGGACCCAGTAGGGCAGGAATTGCTGCTGCTCCTCTGTGGAGGAATTTAACTTTCGCCTATAACTATTAACCTCCTCATCACTTCAACAGGAGCACATCTCTATCCTGAGAGTGTAGGTGGAACTGGGGAGTTTAGGATCAGAGGACAAGTTTTTTCCTTTAATCAGATCCCTGGCTTTGCAAACATTCATGAGTCAAACATCACAGTATCTTTGGGAGGTAAGTGTGAAGTGGGGAAACTGAGGCACAGAGAGATTAAATTGCTTCCYATAGAGGATCAAGCCCTGAGTGACACTGATTATGTGGTTTAGCTTCCCAGAAGCTTGAATAATGGGGCCTTCACCCTTCYCTGGTCCYGTCATCACTCCCATAACACTGGTTRTTCCAGAAGGAACAACCATTAGTGCAGCTGATTTCCATTCACATCCACATTCCCTGACTATTTTCTCATGTGTTTCAGATACCAGTGGACAATTGTTTTGTTTCTCTCCATTCCCATCTCCCTCCCCAAATCCCCTTCACACTCTCCCCTCTCCCCACTTCCATCCCTACTACTTGTATTTCTAATCCTGAGTTTTATCCCTCATTTTTGTAGATTATGATTTTGGAGATGTCTTTCCAGCAATGCAGACCATGCCCAGCAGAGACTGGGAAGGTGGGACACACTCATCTCTTACAGCATTTTGGTTTTCTCTCTGCATTGCTGCCCCCTGAGCTTGCTGCATGTTCCTATGTTTGTTTCTTTAACAACCAACTGCCCTGTCTCAGTGGAATTCTGTGCAGCCCAAAATGTGGGATGTGCTAGCTGCCCTCATGCCATGGATTTCCTCTTTGGGGTAAAGCACACAGGGTTCTGGTTGAAAAACTGATCCACCAGCACTGGTTTCCTGAAAGGCCTGGAAAACACCTGAACTAATTATGCTGCCTTTAAATTTTGGGCATTTTGTAGGGATTAATTTGGGAGGTTTTGTTTTCCCTGGATCATCCTGTACTGTGTCAAAACTTCTGTGAAGCCACAACATCCAGCACATGGCTGTGCTCAGTTTGGGTCACTACATTCATTACTTTTATTGATTTTACYACTTTTTAAACCCACTTACTAGCTACCTGTAGCCTTTATGGTCAAGAACATGTGCCCTGCTTAAAGGAATTTGTTTTTCCTCCACATGCAGCCCCTGTGCGTATCCTGCACTGGAGCAGGACCCTCTCTGCTTCACCCCCAGAGGAAACACATTCCATCCTTTGCAGCTCAAAGCTGGATGGAGCCTGATGGTACCATCTGAATATTTGGGGAATACTTGGGGAAATCTGCCTGAATTCCATGTGGATCGCTCYTGGGCTCTAACGTGCTTCCTCTCATCTTCTTTCTTACTTACCCCGTGCACGGGGATGTCACAGAGGTGGTTTAATCTGTCCCTGGAGGATACAAACCCAAGRTGCAGCCAACAGCTGCAGTGTGGGTGTTGGGTGAAGGCTGGGAGAAGCCAAGGGGTGCTGAGRGCAGATCCCTCTGCATTTGAGGCACGCACAGCTCCCATGTTCAGGGTGGTGCCACTGGGATCCACCACTGCTCTAGACTGAGTCCTCTCAGCCACAGGGAAATTGTTATCAGAACCCGCTCCAGGTCAGCCCACAGCTGGAATCTGTGGGGACAGAGCAGAGGTTAAGAAAGCTGTGTCATTCCCCATTTTCAGCAATTGCATTTAGGGATGAAATTCTGTCTATTTGGACAAAGATTGGTTTGTCTCAGCAGAACCAGCAGGATTTAGGCCAAAGAAGTGATGTTGGTTTGGTGGTGCTGGCTGAAATAGCTCTTAAATGTTTTGTTTTATTAATGGTTGGGCCTGATGATCTTGGAGGTCTTTTCCAACCTAAGCAATTCCATTAATTTCCCTTTAATGCAGACTTTAAAACMCGATTGAGTTCCCTGGTAGAGCTCACATCCTTCCTGCTCTGGTGCAGGTTTTTCAGTGGTAACAAAGTGGCATTTTGGAATCATCCAGCACAAACTGTGTGGTTAGAGTTTTACAGGAGGTTTCGTTTTCCTCCTCAAATCCTACACCCCAAATCAGTCTGCCAGGGCTGTGGTTCTCTTCCCAAGGGGTCTTTTTAGCTGGTTGTGAAAAGGAATCACAGAGCCATGAAATGGTTTGGGTTGGAAGGGACCTTAAAGATAAYYTCATTCCAATCCGTTATCATGGGCAGGGACACCTTTCACTASACCAAGAATGGTGCTTCCTTTAAACCTTCCTTTAACCTTGATTTTGGATGRATAATGGATAATAATAGTCTGCACATGACTGCTGCAGCCTTCTCCACTGCTCSTTTTCCCTCTGAAGACTAACACGGGCCCAACTGTTTGTGCTCCGCCCTGTCTGTGCCACCTGCTGTCCTGGGACCCTGTGAAAGCTGTGTCCCATCCCAGCACACTCCAGTCCCCATATGTCTCATGTGAGCAGAGGAGAGCAGCCAGCTCCATCAGGATTGCTGCTCCAAGGGCTGGYTCTGTATCTGCCCCTCCAGCCGAGCGAGCCCCTTCCCACGTCCCCATGGCAGGGCAGAAGCAGCAGCCTCGTWGCTCGCTGTCACCTGGCTCAGGAGCAATGCCCCCAGGACCCCCCAAACTCTTCCCATGGACACTTCTTGTGCTCCTCAGTGCGGCTGCCGGCTCCTGGGTGACCGAGCTGTTGTGTTCAGGCATTTTCTGAACTGCTGGGTCTCACMCTGGCCTCCCTGTCTCTCCTCGCCAGGAAGGCGAGTGCAGTGCCCACGCAGAGTCCCGAGCCCCCCTSGCACAGCTTGGGTCCATCTGACTCCATCCAGGAGCCCGAGCTGGTGTCCATCTGCTCTTCCCACCATGTCCCTGCAGATGGAGACCTGACGGACACACTCAGCTGTCCGCGCTCCACCGCCTCGGAGGCCAACGGCAGCAGGGCCGCGCTCAGGAGCCCCACGCAGCGCCACAACCCCTTCAATGAGGACAAGGCTGAGGCKCCGTCCTCCGCCGACACCACGCCGGTGCACACGGCTTCCCAGGACAAGGCAGAGGCCACCCCCGAGGGAACGGACCAGTCCGAGAGCTGCACGGAGCTGGAGGTCATCAGGTAGGGACAGAGCTGCTGGCCTGGAAAGGGGTGGCAGATGTTGAGGSTGTGCCACCTCTTCTGTCCCAGCGAGGATGATGCTGCAGCCTATATTCAGCCCTGTGGGGCTGGGCTGGGTCCCTTGGACTGRCTCCACATCACTGCCTTTCCCTGCCAGTGTGTGTCAAAGGGCTCAAAGTAATCGATGAGCTTTGATTTGGAGCTCTCTCCGGTTGGTGGCAGCTTTGCAGCAGCTCTGGGTCTTGAATCTTCTCTCCCATCCCATCCCATCCCATCCCATCCCATCCCATCCCATCCCTCCTGTTTGTCAGTGAGCTGTGGCCAAACCTGTCGCAATAGATGTCTCCACACAGCTCGTGGCCCATGTTTGGATGTTTAACTCCTGCAGAGGACATCCCCAGGGATCCCTTGGAGCCCTGAATCCAGACAAAGAGCTCAAGGCTCTGTTTGCTCACACCCAGCAATAGGGACAGCCCAAACCTGCCCAGTAGGGGGCAAAATCCCAAAACTGGGCTTTGTTYTTGTGCCCAGTTTTTCCAGGGAAGGAGCAGAAGACGTAGGTTTTACACATCATCCCACATGGCAAACACAGGGAAGGGGAGCACCAGACTCGCTTCCCAAACAAGGGTGATCTGGCAGCAGTTAGGGTGCCATGGGTGCCAGAAAACTTCCACAGCACATCCTGGTGTGCTCCAGCCTGCATCTCCCTCTTCTGGCAGGCGGGGACACGGCATTCCCACTTCCAAGAAACCTCCTCCCTTCCCAGCTTCTTGATCTCAACCAGGGATTTCTCCCACGTCATTTCAGCTCCACAACCATTTGTGATTCCTTTACAGCTGAAAGAAAKCCCAAAGTGCTGTGTCAGCAGTGATGGCTTTTTGGGATAGGCAGGAAGAAGTGTCCATATCTTTTGTCTTCTGACAACTGGCACAGAGAGGGGGATTCTACATGGCTGCACACTCAGCAATGTTCTCAATGGAAGGATTTCTCTGCAATAGGGAAAATTGCAAAGAAATGTTGTTGGGAAAGGGTTGGACCCCYCCTGTATTTCAGAGTCTAAAATGGTGGAAATGAGTGACATTGGTCTCTTTCACAGGTTAGCCAAGAAGAAGAAGACAGGCAAGAAGAAGAAGGTGAAGCCCGAGGAGGGGATGAGCAGCCTGGTGCCCGCAGCGCCCGAGGCCAGTGGGGACAGCGGCGTCAAYGGGCTCAGTGACAGGGAGGAGCTGCCGAGGGACCAGGGCCCTGCTGCACCGGGCAGGCCGCAGGAGGGCGGGGAGCGCACTGCCCTCGGCCCGCTGGCCCTGCGCATCCCTGAGATGAAGGACAYGTCCATGGAGAGCGTGGGGCAGCCCCTGAGCAAAGTCATAGACAGGCTCAACGGGCAGCTAGACCCCGCGGGCTGGAATGCCACCCAGGAGCCCCCTGGGCAGCCCTTTCGGACCGGCACGCCAGGGGACACCCCAGATGGATCGTCCTCTGGCGACTTTAGCGAGGGGATTTCAGCCCCCATGGACTTCTACCGATTTACCGTTGAGAGTCCAAACACTGCTGCACCAGGTGGTGGCCACCATGACCCTCCAGGGCCTGGCCAACCGCCACATGTTTCTGGTAGCCCTGAGRCTCCTGAAGAAGAAGAAGAAAGCAGAGCGGGGGAAGCAGTTGGAGCAGTAGAGGAGTCTGAAAGGGCGAGTGCTGAACCTCAAGCTGACCAGACAGAAACCACCAACCCMCAGGCTCTCTGTGAGCCCAAGAAGGAGCAGTCCAGCCCTTCCCCGAGCAGCGCTGAGGACTCTGGGGTGGAGGAAGGGCAGGGCAGCCCCTCAGAGCTGACCCATGCCTCCGAATTCAGGTGAGGATGGGTTTGCTCACGAGGGAGAGCGTCTTCCAAACAATCTTGAGCTCAARTTGGTGCTTCTGTCCTTTGTCCTCGGTTTGGGGGGCAAAGCCCATCCTTCTTCAGGATGAAGAGGTGGCACAAAGGATCAGGAAGAATGCTCTTGGGGAGCTAACAAGTGCCCAAACCATGGACATGTTCAGTAAGGAAGGGGACTGCCCTTCCTGGACTCAGCCAGCCTCACATCCAGGTCCATCCTCTGCTGTCTCTCCCCACAGGGTGGATAACAACCATCTCCTMCTGCTGATGATTCACGTTTTCCGGGAGAATGAGGAGCAGTTGTTCAGGGTAAGGGGTCTCCATCGATCGAGGGACCAGCTCTGTGCCTGCATCAGCCCAGSACTGAGAGCTCTTTTTTTCCATGCAGATGATCCGAATGAGCACTGGGCACATGGAAGGGAACCTGCARCTGATCTACGTCCTGCTGACGGATTGCTATGTATACTTGATACGGAAAGGTATCTCATCCTGGYGGGGAGGGAAGCTCCTTCCATGGCTTGTCCATGCATTAGGCCACCACAGCTCACTGCCTTCACTGCCTTGTGTTCCCTGGCTACAGTAGGGAGCTCAGATTGACCTGTCCCCCAAGGAGCCCTGGGACATGTCCCATGGCTCCGTGCTGCCTGGGATCTGCCTGCAGGTCCATCACTGCTGCTTCTGCAAAAGGGGGTCCTGTGCCCCCCTTCATGAGGCTCTCTGTGTCTGTGCCAGGGGCAGCGGAGAAGCCGTACATGGTGGAGGAGGCCGTGTCCTACAATGAGCTGGATTACATCTCGGTGAGCCCAGCCGGGGTGGGTGGCCAGGGGGAGCTGGAGGCGAGTGGGGGGTCACTTCTCACCATCTGAGGAGTGAAGGTGCCAGGAGCATCACAGTGGGGTGTGTTTGTGTGCATGGGGAGTGTTCTGGGTAGTGGGCAGAGACTGGGAGAGTTGGAAGTGATGCCTCCTCCCATGCCACCTCTRTGGGTGCCCACCTTGCTTTTCCTGGGCAGTGGAGTGACCACTGACCCTTTCCCTGGGGCCAGAAGCCATGGTCAGCCCTGGTGTGCTGCCCCTGTGCCTGGCTTCCCTAACCCTTGCTGTGTGGCACAGGTTGGGCTAGATCAGCAGACGGTGACCCTGGTGTGCACCAACCGGAGGAAGCAGTTCCTGCTTGACACCGCTGACGTGGCTCTCACTGAGTGAGTGGGGATCCAGAGCACGGAACTCTGGAATTCTTGGACTAGGGAATATGGGAGACTCCCAAGACAGCCCTTCAAGACAGTCCTGCCACCAGTGAGGGGGTTGGTTCGATGCCACTGGCTGAACCCAGCAGGCAGCTGGAAATGCCTCAGGCATGGATATGCCCARAGTTCCCTGGATAAACACAGCAGTTACCCCATCCCTCAGTCTGAGCCTTGGGGACCTGGGCAGTGCAGACCACGTGTCCCTTGTGTCACTCGGGATGTGTAGGGATGAGTTCTTCAGTTCCAAGGCATGTCCCCAGATCTCTGTACTGTGAACTCAGGGAGGGGACCTTCAGCTCATGCTGGGATGAGCTTCCACCTCTCAGTGTCACCCATCTCCTTTCTGCAGTTCAGACTTTGCAACCTCCCATCACCTTTGGTCTTTAGGCTAACTTTGTGACTCTTTGCTCTGGAARACCAGAGGCCCATGGTTAAGGGAGCCCCTTGGGCAGCAGAGTGTGTAAGGAAGATGAGGGGCTGTTTGCCCCAGCCTTGTCAGAGATCTCTGCCTCCCTCTCAGGTTCTTCCTGGTCTCCTTGAAGTCAGCCATGATCAAAGGGTGCCGGGAGCCCCCATATCCCAGTATCCTCACRGATGCCACCATGGAGAAACTGGCGCTTGCCAAGTTTGTGGCGCAGGAGTCCAAGTGTGAGGTGAGTTTGGATATTGCCACCATCACTGCAGGTGCCGAAGGCTCGGGGGAGACTCCTTGACCTCTCCTGGTTCTCACAGGCCTGTGAYGTGGTTGTGCGTTTCTACGGCCTCGTTCACTGGGAAGACCCCATGGATGAGGCGCTGGGATCCGCCAGCAACAGCTACTCTACAGAAAACACGGTCACCAAGGATGGCATCCTGCACTACAAGGCAGGCACCTCCTACCTGGGCAAGGAGCAGTGGAAGCCCTGCTTTGTGGTGCTCAGGTAGGCACTGGGGCTGGGGCCAGGCAGGGCTCTTGGGAGGAGGTGCTGGGAGCAGTTTGCTGCATGGGAACTGTGTGAGAGGTGGAGAGGACTCATCTCAGSACCTAAAGTGGCCAAGACATGGGTTTGGTGGCTAAAGCCACCAGTTGTGGGTGGCCAGCAGCGGGAATGTGACCCCACAAGGCTGCTTGGGTGGAGGGCYGGACAGGGCTGGCTGTGGGACCAAAAGCAGGGGATACCAGAGCTGAGCTGATTCTGGTTGCCCCCTCTCTCCTCCGCAACGGTAGCAACGGGATCTTGTACCAGTACCCGGATCGCACGGATGTTACCCCTCTGCTCTCCATCAACATGGGGTAAGCAGCTGGTGGGACATGGCACCCAAACTCTGTGGGGATCTGGGGTGCAGCAACTATTTGGGATGTCCAGGGAGGGGTTCTGGGCTCCATCATGACCTCCTCCATGCCACAGAAATCCCCACTAATCCTGCCCGGGGCCAGGTGTCCGGTTGCTTTTGCTTCAGTGCRGGTCACTGGAGATGGGCTCATTTCCTTCCTTGGGTGGAGCCTTGGCCTCTGAAGAGTGAATAACCCCTCCCAGAGCCATGCTGGGAGCCCACCATCTACTCTGGCTCTCCCGCAATGTGCAGAGCCTGGAGATGGTCCTTGGAGCAATCCCAGGGGATGTCACCAATGGGAAATGAGTGTTTGTTGGGAAGAGGGGTGARGTGCTGCCCAGGGAGGGCAGTCGGAGGCTGCTGCAGACTCGTGCTGGCCCATGCATCGCACTCATSTCCACCCTCCCCCCTCTCTCCCAGCGGCGAGCAGTGCGGGGGATGCCGGCGCTCCAATACCACCGACCGACCCCACTCCTTCCAGGTGATCCTGACCGACCGGCCCTCCCTGGAGCTGAGCACCGAGAACGAGGAGGACATGGCAGACTGGATGCAGTACTTGTGCCAAGCTGTCTCCAAAGGGGTGAGCCAGGGACAGGCCCCAAGCGTGGGTGCTTCACCCCCCTCTTTCCCCAGAGCCCCTCTGGAACAGGAATGTCTGGCAGGATGGAGCAGCTTTATCCTGAGCCAGGAGGGTTTCCCCACTGGGCACCCTGTGGAGATGGGTCCATCATGCCAGATTTTACCCCCACCGTTCCCCACCCCTCACAGGTGATCCCCCAGGGTGTTGCCCCGACCCCGTGCATTCCCTGCTGCCTCGTGCTGACCAACGAGAAGGCCTTCACATGCCATGAGGACTGTCAGACCAGCTTCTTCCGCTCGCTGGGCACAGTGGAGCTGACGGACATCACTGCAGTCTCCACAGAGGCTGGCAAGGAGTACTGTATCCTGGTGAGAGCAGGGCTGCGGGGCCGCCAGCCTGGGGCTGGGTGAGCACCCAGTGCTGACACCTGGCTTCTCTCCTGGTGTTTAGGAGTTTGCTCAGGACAGCAAGGAGTTCCTGCCCCCCTGGGTTCTCTATTTTAGTTGCACTACGGAACTGGAGAGGTTCTTGTCGGCTCTGAACGTTGCGTGGAGGAACATCTACCAGGTGGGTGTGTGGGGTTGCCTGACACCCTCATTGGGTGAGGGAGGGCAAAGGGGTGGATTTTTTGTGAGGTGATCCCAGCCTTCCCACAACAGGCAGGAGAGACACAGAACTCCTCCGGGTCTATATAACCATAGGATGTGGGATTTGGAGCCTGGCAAGACAAGTCACAAGCATGAAGTGCTGGCAAGGGGAGTGGGAGGAACCTGGCTCAGTCCCTCTGTCACCAAATTCATGACATGGGTGACTTTCCCGTGTGGCTTCGAGGTGGTTTCACAGCGAGAGGGAGAAGTGAGTGTTATCTGTTCCCCTCCTGACTGCCCCTGCCCATTTCAGGTCGATCTCCAGCACAAGGCCATTCTGGATGCTGCTGTGAAGAAGAAATGCGAGGATGCCCTGAGCCTCATTGACAGCGCCTGGCAGCGCAGCGACAGCCTGTGCCGGGGACGGGCCGAGCGGGACCCCTGGTGTTAACCCTGGCCAGGGGAGGACAGCTCCTGGGGGCTCYGTTTTGGGGATCAGGGCCTGTGTCTGGCCAGCTGGCACCCCCAGCCCTCCTGCCATCACTCGGTCCTCACCAGGGCTGTGCCTGCAGCGTGGACCCCACGCTCTCTGCCGAGGTGGGGACATCCATCGCCTTTTGGGGAGCAACCGGACGCTTCACCACCTGCGCCTTCCTCCTCGTCCAGCTGCCACGGGGCAAATAATTTGCCTTTCACAGAATAATATCCCATTAGTAGTGAGGGAGAGGGTGGGAGCGGGGTGGGCTGTGACGAGCACCCTATTGTGGTGGGGAGCAGGACTGAGGCCTTGTTAATTTTTGAACAGGGTCGGGGTGCAGAGTGGTGAGGCGGGAACCCTGAATCGCTACCGTGCATGTTTTGTCCTCAAACAATCACTGAGGCCGCCACCGCTCCACCTCTTTCTCCTAGAGAGCTCGCCTGGGCCTCCAGATACCACTGAACCACTCAGCCTGTCCAGGAGATTTGAGGTTAAGGAAGAAGGAATGGGGCCAAAAATTTGGCTTTGAACATGGTTTTAGGAGATCTCAGCAGCCGTTTTGTGGTTTGGACTCTGGCCCTATGCATGGGAGGAGAAGAGATGGAGTCCCACGTTCTTCCTGTGTCCTGAGGGATGGTGTCATGTGGCTGCCACCAACCACGTCCCCGTCTCTTTGGCTCACTGCATCTGAGGCCAGTGAGGACCTGTCGCTGCTTGGGCTCCACAATGAGCACTTTGGGGCACAACCCCAGCTTTTAAATATTAATAATAATAATAATAATCTGGAGACCTTCTCATGTAATATATGTTCACGGGGCCTTTTCTTGGGAGGAAACGTACGTGACTGAATGTATATGTACATACATCTGCTTCTGTTCCCCCCTCCCCAAATAAATAGCCCTTGGTAACTCAGCCTTGGCCCTGTGCCAGATTCCAGCACCAGGGCATGTTGCTTCTCCTGCTGTCACTCTGGAGCCTGCAGGAGGCTCTGGAGCAGGGACAAGGGGATATTTGGATGAAARGACACTGGAGGAAGTTTGCTCCAGCTCCTCACTGAACCCCAGCAGCATTAACCTGGCAGTAGCACATGTTTGTGGCTTCAACTGGGAATTACCCATCAGGACTCAGAGTCTGGATGTTTTGTCCTTGGTTGTCCCTGGATCCAGGAGATCTTCCCAATCTAGACAAGAAAGAAACAGCCATAGGACCAGCTCCCAGTATCACCCACTGTCCCCATTTGGGACAGTGCTTTTTGGGATGAAAAGGAGGGTGGTTGGGGAATATCGGGAATGGGGCAGSCACTGGCAGGGGTAGGATATCGGGGACAAGACAGCCACTGGCGGGGGAGAAGTTTGGGATATGGGGGGCGGTTCACATCTGCTCCCCCTCAGTAACCACCGAAGTGCCTCGGCCATGGGGTAAATCGGATCCTAGGGGGTGTCTGCGCAGCCTTAAGGGCAGGAATCCACGGCGGGGGACGGGACATCGGCATCTCCCACCCCCCGCAGCATTTTCYCACTGGAAGCTCCAATTTCAAAGCACCGGGAGAGGCGGGCGAGACCCCCCGCAAGCCCCCGCGCACGGCGGCCRCAAGCGCAGCGAGCTGAGCAGTCCGCATCCTTCTCCCCAGGCCGGCTGGGGCGGGGGGTTTACTGCGTGTGCCCCGCAAAGCTCCTCTCCCTCTCTGTTTCTGTTTCAATTTTATCCCGCCTTTTTTTTTGTGCCTCCTTTTCCCTATTTGCGCCGGGGCAGCACCATCACGTGAGGCGGGCCGGGCTGGACGCGGCTCCTTGGGGCGCGCCGGTGCCGGGGGGCGCCGGACACGCACCCTGAGCCCGACCTTTGCCCCACATCCCTGCCCCAAATTGGGGACTGGATCGGGGCGTGTGTTGGTTTGCAGGAGGCGGCGCTGGCTCACTCTCGCTCCCCCCGGATTTTTTTCCCTGCGGTTGTTGGGGGTTGGGGGAGGTGGAGCCTGGGGCCGCCCCCGTGGGCAGGTGCCGGATGGCGGCGGGAGCCCTGACCCCCGGCACTTCCAACTCGGCGCAGGAATTCCCGGGCTCCCCCGCCAACAGCCCCCCGGCCGGAGGGGTGCCCCCGGCCATCGACCTGGTGCTGGGAGCCACGGCCGGCTGCTTGGCCTGCTTCCTCACCAACCCGCTGGAGGTGGTGAAGACGCGGCTGCAGCTGCAGGGCGAGCTGCAGCCCCCGGGCACGTACCCGCGGCCCTACCGCGGGGTGCTGCGGGCGGCCGTGGCCGTGTGCCGGGCGGACGGGCTCTGGGGTCTGCAGAAAGGGCTGGCGGCCGGGCTGCTCTACCAGGGGCTCATGAACGGCGTCCGTTTCTACTGCTACTCCCACGCCGAGGACGCTGGCTGGACCGAGTATCCCGGCGGGACCGTGGCCGCTGGGGCCTTGGCCGGGGCGGTGGGAGCCATTGTGGGCAGCCCCGCGTACCTGGTGAGTGCTGCTCCGCTCCAAAAGCCGGGGAGGGTCTGTTTTGGGACTCCCCCCAAAAGGTTCGGCATCTTGTCTGCGYCCTATAAACACTGCMTTGGTGCATTCYCTCKCCCYCTGCTTCGCTTTACCCCCCAAAATRTGTGATTGCTCTGCATGCTCTCCCCCTGCTTTCTCCCACAGATCCCCTCAGAAAGCCAGCAGAGAACTCCCCCATAAGGAAATGATCCCAAAAGAAATTGCTGGGGTTTCCCCCTCAAATAGTAGAGGGTCTCCCCAGATTTTTGAGGTTGTAGAGCCCCCAGGGATGGGTGTTTGCAGGGTCTCTGCCCTGGGTGAGAGGGGTAAAAGAAACCRAGTTCAAAGGCTGGAGTTGCCACTTGGCTGCTTATCTGTGTCCCCCACATCTGCTGGAGGGGCTGAAACTTTCCCTCAAAATCTTCGGAGGAGAAGATGGGGGGACTGTAGCTGGTCCCAGTGGGGGCATCAGGGGGTTTTGTCACCTGGCATTGTCCCTCCCAAGGTCAAGACCCACCTCCAAGCCCAGACACTTTCAGCCATGGCCGTGGGCCACCAGCACAACCATGAGGTGAGTGGGGACATGAGGTGAGAGSGTTGGGATGGGGGGGTTTGGCGGCACCTTGTCCATGCACACTCTAGGACCTAGTGGGGACGGTGCTATTTTAGTCAGCAGGAATTTAAAGCTGTTGTTTGGCCACTTGGCCCCGTAACGATTCTATAAATAACAGAGTGAGAACAGAGGGGGTGTGACAGGCACGTGGGGCTGTGACACCGAATCGGAGAATCCAGACCCCCTGAGGTCTCTCCGAAGCCAATAGTGGCTTTGTGTCACCAATGACCAACAGGGGTGGGAAATTTTGGCCAGGTGGGACATACCATTCCCATGTTTCCCAATTTGCTCTCTTCCCCAGAGCATCTCTGGTGCTTTCAAGAGCATCTACCAGCAGCACGGGGTGGYGGGGCTGTGGCGGGGGGTGACGGGCGCCGTGCCCCGCGTGGCCGTGGGCTCTGCTGTGCAGCTCGCCACCTTCGCCTCTGCCAAGGACTGGGTCTGTGAGCACCAGGTGAGCAGGAAATGTGCCGGGTCCAGCTGCCGGCAGCCCCGTGCTCCCCTTCATTGCTGGGAAGAGCTGATGCCGGTTCTTCCCGCAGTGGTTCAGCAAGGGCAGCTGGGCGGCCGTGCTGGCGGGGGGCATGGTGAGCGGTGTGGCCGTGGCTGTGACAATGACACCTTTTGACGTGATCAGCACCCGTCTCTACAACCAGCCAGTGGATGCTGACGGCACGGTAAGGACGGTCAGGATACGGCACAGGGGACACAGCTTTTCCCGGGACTACATCCAGCAGGGGTGTGCAGCTGGCTCCTCTCTCCTCAGGGCAAGCTCTACCGGGGTTTTTTGGATTGTATCCTGCAAATATCCAGCAGAGAGGGGCTGCTGGGCTTATACAAGGGCATCGGCGCTGTCTACCTCCGCCTTGGCCCCCACACCGTCCTCAGCCTCTTCTTTTGGGACAAGCTCAGGAACATGGTGCAGCACCAGCAGCCCCCAGGGCTGTAGGACAAACTCCTGCCATTACCACCGATGTTAATAAAGAGGTTTTTCTATSTTGGGCGTCATTTCGGGGTCTTTGGGGTGGTGCAGATGGCAGGGCCAGGACCTGAAATGCTGCAATGCCTCAGGGTGGGGGTGTGGGGGTTAAAGGTGCTCGTGGTCCCTGAGCCCCTCCATGTGCATCCCATCCCTCTTCTCGTACTGATTTTCACCTCGACGGGGCAGCTGGAGCTCATCTCCTCTGATCTCCCCTGGCCAGTGCTCCAGCTGCCCTGGCTTGCCCCAATAATGATTTACTAGCCGGGAGGGCCACGCCCCGCCTCCGCCCCTCGGACCTTGGAGCCAGGGCTACGCCGTGGCTTCTCTCYGTCGAGAATGTTTTCCCTGGGGTCCTGGCTGCCGGCATTGCCCGGGCTGGCATGGGGCTGGGCACTGCTGGATGCACTCCTGCAAGGTGAGATCCTCCGAGGGTGGCCCGGGGACAGCCTGGGGACAGCCCAGGGGATGCCGGTGACCCACTGCTGCCTTTCCCCTCAGGGCTGGTCGGTGCCTGCGCTGTCTCGGTGCTCTGCAGCCTCCTGAAGGTTTATCTCTACACCCAGTGTGTGAAGTAAGCGTCGGCCCTTCGTCCCCTCTGGGGCCAGTGTTGGTTTTGGGGATCTGATTTGGGGATCTGCTGTTGGGGGCTGGCTGCTGGCACCCAGCCCCAGGGAGGGGCTGCAGCCGCTGCTGCAAAGCACAGAGGGGGATGTCACTAAGGCTGTCACCCCGTTTTGGGTGACATCCCCCCRGCTCAGCATTGCTCCCCGCTGTCCCCAGCAAGCCGGAGAGGCAGGCAGAGAAGGAGGCGATCGCATCGCAGCCGCCTCTGCTGGAGCTGCTGCACGTGCTGGTGCTGACTGCTGTCCTGGCCCTGGTGGGCTCCCGCGTGGCTGCACTCGTGGTGCTCGAGTTCTCCCTGCGTGCCCTTTCCACCGTCTTCTCCCTCAGCAAGGTGAGATGTCATGGGTGAAACTGAGGCACAGTGGGCTATGGTGGAGGTGGAGCTGGGAAATGACAGATTTGTTCAGCACCTGTGGGGGATGGAGGGGCTGTGGCGTGGAGGGGGCCATGTATCCCTTTGCATCTGAGCCAGGTGTGCCCAGGTGGGCAMGAGGCCAAYGSCCCYKGSYKGKYCYKGKKKKGGSMMMRGSCCARGCAGTGCCTGTCCCCTGTGCCTGTCCCCTCTCCTGGCAGTGCTGGGACACACCCATTTCTGGGGCAGTTCTGGACCTTCGTGGCGAGGACACCGAAGGTCTGTTGTGTGTCCTGAGATGGGAACGGAGCTGGGGAAGGGTCTGGAACACCAGGAGGAGCTGAGGGAGTCGGGGGAGCTCAATCTGGAGAAAAGAAGGCTCAGGGGACACTTTCTGGCTCTCTACAACTCCCTGACAGGAGGGGGCAGCTGGGGTGGGGGGGATCAGGCTCTGCTCCCAGGGACAGGAGGAGAGGAAACAGCCTCAAACTCAGCCAGGGGAGGTTTAGATTGGATATTGGGAAAAATGGTTAATGAAAGGGTGCTTCAGACACTGGCGCAGGCTGCCCAGGGCAGTGCTGGAGTCATCATCCCTGGAAATATTCGATGGGTGTTTGGATGGAGAACTTTGGGACGTTTAGTGGTGAACATGGCAGTGCTTGGGGCATGGTTGGACTCGCTGATCTTGGAGGTCTTTTCCAACCTCACTGATAGCATGAATCCTGTGCYGCTTCGCAGGGTGCCCACAGCAGCCAGCTCTACCTGCTGTGCCAGTACTCGCTGGGCTGCGGGGTGTCCTGCGGCCTSAGCTTCCTGCTGGAGGGGGCTCCACACCGCAGCTGGAACCTGGCRCTGGCGGCGGGGCTGGCGGGGCTGCTGGCGCTGCACGCCCAGCGCCTGGCGCGGCACGTCTGCAYCCTGTACGAGCTGCACAGCCGGGCRCGCTACTGCGGCGTCTGCATCCTGCTGCTGGCTGCGGGTCACAGCATCCCCAACCTGCTGCGCAACGCCCTGGGCATCACCTTTGCCGTGGCTGACCTGGCTGCCGTGGAGCTCATCAACCGCGACTTCCTCTCCACGGCCGAGGCCGTGCGCTTCTGGACCCCGCTGACCATCTGCTACACYCTGCTGGTCGTCTACATGCAGGGTGGGTGGGGGACCAACCCACTGTGGGGGCTCTGGGGGGGATGTGGGGCCCTGTGGGATATTTTGGGGGATATGTGGGGTATACTGGAGCTGTATGGGGGCAGATGAGGGGTCCTGGGGGTGTATGGGGAGTGTACGGGATGTACTGCAGGTRTGTAGGGTGTACATGGGGTGCCCTCAGGCTGTACAGGTGGTATATATAGTATGTCCCGGGAGTGTGTAGGGCCCATATAGGACACCCTGGGGGTGAATAGGAGGTATATGGCACATTCTGGGGATATAAGCGGTGTTTGGGGGTCTGTAGGGGGGGTATGTGTTTATATCCTGGGTGTACATAGAGTGTGCTGGGGGTGTAGAGAGAGTGCATGGGGTGTCTCGGTGGTACATGGGGTACCCTGGGGCTGTATAGGGGGTACATGGGGTACCCTGGGGCTGTACAGGGGTACATGGACTGTCCTGGAGATGTATAAAGGGGGTACATGGGATGTATTAGGGGTGTACAGGGGGTACGTGGGCTGTACAGGAAGCTACCCCATAGTGCCCCTGGAATGTTTGGTGTCCCCCTTGTGAGACCGAGCAGGTCAGGGTTTCCCCACAGTGGCTCCCCAACGCTGTATCCTTGCAGAGGAATCCCGGCAGAGCACGGGCAGGATGCTGGTGTTCCGGACCGTGCTGGTGCGCATAGGCGGCCTCTTCATCCTCCTTCTGACCGTGGGCCGATGGAGCGACATCCTGCACGTCCTCCTGTCACTGCTGGGAGAGCTCTGGTGCCTGCTCCGTGCCGGGGTTCTCCTGGAATCCTGCTGGACACAGGTGAGACTGGGGGATGCCTCCCCACCACTATGCCAGGGTGAGGGGCTGGCAGCAGCCCYGAGGCCACAGTGAGGGGCCTTTCTGCTTCTCTCTCCTTCCATCTCCCACAGGATTTGGCTCAGCAGCCTCGCTTGGGTAGTTTGTCAGGATCCAGGTCGCAGGAATCGTCCCGATGAGCTGCGGGGTGTAACCAGACAGCWGAAAGTTCAGTGCCTTCACCGGGCACCCCCAAAATCTCCCCGCTGCAGATCCTCCATGGGGATTAAGGAAAAAAAGGYTCCTGGAAGATGTCTAACCCCATCCCATAGGATGGAGAAGGTCGGGGAGGAGACTCACGTGGCCCCCCGGTTTTTTTGGGGGACTCCATGAGGTTGCAGCACTGCTGGGGTTTGTCCCAGTGGGATTGTGTGATGCTGATGGATGTCCCTTCCTCGCTGGCTGCAGGGCCACCCTGTTGCAGCAAAGGGGCCTCCGGGAGGTTATAAATCTTGGAAAATAAAGGTTTTTTTCCAGCAAAATCCATGGGCAGAGCAAGCTGGGGTCCTGTTGTGCTGAAGAGGCACTTGGGATGGTGGCGGTGAAGCTTTTTGAGGGAGGTGGGTGGAACTCCTCCTTGGGGAAGGAAACCGAGGCACAGGGTGGGGGTGACCCTCTGGCTGGGAAGTGCCCTTGTACCTCAGTTTCCCCCTGGCCACAGATCAYTGTGCCGTGCCAGGGGGCAACAGGCCCTGTCAAGGTGGGGTGCAATTTGGGGAGGGGGATTCTGGTAGCCTGGGCATGGACCCCCCAATGGGGAGGAGGGAGCAGGACGGGGACTGGGGGCACTGGCGGCTCTGTAGGGGTATATGGGGCATCTTGGGGCTCTAGGTGTCCTGGGGGTGCACAGAAGAAATACGGGGATTTTGGGGGATAGATGGAGCTGTGTAGGGGGTCTGGGCTGTACTGGGGAACAGGGGTTATCCCGGGGGTATACRGAGGCATTAGGGCTGTACTGGGGGACACAGGCAACCCGGGGGTGTGTGGGGGGCTCATGGGGCACCCCGGGGTGTTGGGTGCCCTGAGGGTGTCTGGGGCACTCGGGGGGTCCATGGGAAAACCTGGGAAGGGGTGATCCCAGTGCACATGAGGGYACCCCCGGGGCCATGGGTCACCTCGGGGTAGATGGGGCATCCTGAAGACAGATGGGGCACCCCAAGGTCCCGTGGAGCGCTTYGGGGTGCATGGGGTAGTCGGAGGGTGCATGGGGCACCTTAAGGGACATGTGCCTCCCTCTTCCTCCGCCCGGGGCTGTGGGGCAGGCAGGGGGGAGGAGGAAGGGAGGTGGAAGAGGAGGAGGAGGGAGGAAGGGGCGGTGATGCCGGGCGGCTCTGCCTTCCCGCTGCCCCCGGCGCGCCCGCGGAGCGCACGGAGGGACCCACACCGCCTCYCCAGGTAGGGGACAGGACGGGAACAGGGTCACCCTCCGAGGGGCTGCAGGGCCACCTCCGGGCAGGGGACCCCCACGGCCAGGGAATCTCGCCCTCAAGGTACGACCTCCCCAGGTAGGGGACGGGGGCCATTCTCAGGTAAGGACCACCCCAGGCGTGAGATTGGGAATGCCCCCAAGAGGGGACAGGGGACACCCCAATTAGGAACACGGGACCCCCCAGGTGATGGCATAAGGACCGCAGAGCCATTCTGGGATGCGACATGGGGACCAAGAGCCACCCCAAAGGAGAGGATTGAGGACACTGCCAGGGAGGGGATGGGGGGCTCCCATGCAGGGGGAAACAGTGGTACCACCGCCCCATGGGGGACAAGGGCACTCCTAGGCAGGGGACAGGGGGCTTTGGGGCTGCAGAGTGTGACACAAGGGATGGTGGCGGGGCTGCAAGGCCACCGCCCAGGTGAGGGACAAGACGACAGTGGGGCCACTCAGGGTGGGGAAAGAAGGGACACCAAGGGTTGTGTCCCTCCATCCCATCCCTTCTTCCTTGGGCATCCTCGGAGCACCCTCTGAGAGGTCCCTGKGGACAGAGAGGACAGAGTTGAGGTGCAGCTCTAGAAGGCAGGGTCCCGTCTCAGTTTTGGGGGKTGTGGGGATACCCCATAAGCAGCCCTATCCCCATCAATCCCACCTGAGCTCCCATCCCTGGAGATTTTAGGGAAACCAGGGGGATTACTTTCCAGTGTGGCCTCAGCCACCCCAAACCAGCATGGAGCTACATGGGGAGGCGGGGACCCCCATTAATGCACCCCCCGAGCCTCTACCAGCCCGATGGCCCTGACTGGGAGGACCCGGGGGGTGCCGCCACGGGGCCGCCGGGATCCCATCAGCTCCGGCACAAAGAGGAATGCGATGAGCACATGGTTCCCATTAACCCCGGAGAATTTTTTTTTTTTTTAGGTTGGTTTTTTTTAATGATTATTCTTTTCTTCCCCCCTCCACCCCCCCGGTTTTCCACAGCTCTGCTTGGGAGGAGGAAAAGTGGTGGCTCCGGCGGGTGAGGATTTGGACGAAGGCCCGTAGCGCCAGAGCCCGTTCGGGGTTTTGCCGGTGGGGAGGGAGGGAAAGAGGGAACTAAGTGCTCGGGGTTCTCTTTCCTCTTTAATCCCTTCCCTGCTTGAGTCAGAGGGTGAAGTCACCAGCGGGAACATCCCAACGCTTTCCCCCCACCTCGGGGAGTCTGTCTGCCCCTAAAGGATGTGCTGACTGCCGTGAGTGGGATTTTGGGGGAGCGAAGCTGCATGAGACCAGGAACTCATCACACAGGTATTTCTCAAGCTGCTGATTCACTTCAGGCATGAACCCTGCTTCACCAACACAGCACCCTGACTAAAGTCTCAGGATTCACCCCCCGCTCCAAATCGTTTGGGAAGGGGAAGCTTTGCCCTGGCTGCTTTTCCCATTGGGAATTGGATAGTTGGATAAACAGCCCTTTTCCTTCCTGAGGAGGGTTTCTCAGGGTCAGGCGCATCCTGCCTGCAATACCAAGTGCTGCTCAGGGGATGTGTCGATATCAGGGATGTTGTGATTCACAGCACTGTGCCTCAGTTTTCCCACCTGGAAAAATAAAAGTGGGGATGCACTGAGCTGGGAAGGGATTGGCAGGGAATTGAGGGTAAGGAGAGAGGGAACAGGGATGTAGAAATAGTCAAAAAAAAAAAAAAGGATTGCAAAAGAAAAATCCTACTGCAGCCCTGTTTTTTAAAAGGAAAGGTGGATATTTCCTGCTGCCCATKGGGAGTTTAATCCCAGCGGGGTGGGTGCAATAAGAGGAAATACAGGGGATTCAAATGCTTAGGGAAAGGGGGGATTTGGCCACAGAGGTGTGAAAATGGGAGGTATCAGCTGCTGCTTCCCCAGGACTCTGTACCCTGTGTCCTCCCAGGCACGAGACCATTTATTGCYGTGACGTGGGACAGGGGCACTCGTTCCTTCTCTCTTTCCGGGAGGAGGGAGGYGGGTTAATGCTGAACGCACCACGGCTGCAGGAACTGCAGGTGTGTCCGTGAGTTTTACTCTCTTTTTTTCTTATTTTCCCAAAATCGACCCCAGCTCCAGCCCTTCTATGGCTTCAGCAATGTTGCCAGGGAAAGCAGAGAAGAGAATCGCCTCGTCCATCTTCATCACTCTGGTGCCACCGCAGAGGGGGGTGGCCACCAAGGAGAAAACCCAACGGGAGCTGCAGCCAGACAGTGCCGAGGTTCCCAGCACCCATTGCCCCCAGATCCTGCTATCACCTCCCACTTTGTCCAACAGAGGTGAGGGGTGTCTATGGGGGGCTGTGAGCAGTGCTGAAAGATCATGATGGGGCTGAGGAGGCTGTGGAGATGCTTTGCCAAAGGATGTGTGTGCAGAAGGGGATGTGGGGGRTGTTTTTGGGGGGGTTATTCCCCAAATCTGTGCACCCATCCCGGGATGCATCCGGCTCCTGGGGAAGGGCTGTGTTTGCTCTCCATTGCTGGGTCCTTATCGGTGCTGTTTGTCCCCACTGGCCACGATGACGTTTGCTTTTGGGGCAGGTCTGCAAGCGCTGCTGTAAAGCTGTGAGGGTGTTACCATGACAGGGTTGATTGTGATGGGGCGTTATCGGACATTACTGATCCCCTAAACTCCTCACATCTGTCTGTTGCTGCAGAAACCCACACAATGGCCCCTGTTCCTTCATCCTCACCAGCCCTCACTCTCTCCAAAGCACCCCAGCCCTCGTCCACAGAGGCGCTGGGTCTGGCACTGCAGCAACTGGACCTTGACRCATCCACCACCCTCCAGGTGAGGATAACAGGGTGCAGACCCCCAGTGCCTCAGTTTCCCCACTGCAGGGGACATGGCTTTGCCCACTGCAGTAACATGGYTTTGCCCTTGCCCGCTGGAGCAGGCCCCTTCCACCTTCCCTGCTGAACTGAAGCCACCTACGTTCTGCCAGGAGCAAGCAGGCAAGCAGCAGKGGCAGGACACAAATGGGTACCCAGAGAGGGACAGCTCCAGAGGTAAGGAGGACMTAGATGTGCATGGGCTCATCCCCACTTAGGGAAACTGAAACATGCAGCTCCAAACCGTTCTCCCTGCCTCTTGCAGACATCTGTGCCTTCTGCCACAAAGCTCTGGGGCCCCAGGAGCTGACGGTGGAGGCAATGAGGAAGCAATACCACCCTGACTGCTTCACCTGCCGCACATGCCACCGGCTCCTGGCTGGGCAGCGCTACTTCCAGAAAGATGGGTGCCCCATGTGTGACACCTGCTTCCAGGTACCCATCCTCCTTCCGGGAAAACCAGCACCCTCGGGATGTCCCTTGGGGTGCAAGCTGGCATCTCATGGAGTGCATTCCCTAAATTACAGGCCACGCTGGAGAAATGTGCCAAGTGCCGGGGTCTGATCACGGAGCACATCGTCCGTGCCCTGGGCAAAGGTTATCACCCCAGCTGCTTCTGCTGCGCTGCCTGTGGCCGGTCCATCGGCACCGAGAGCTTTGCTGTGGATGAGCAGGGTGACACGTACTGTGTGCCTGACTTCTACAGGTTGGTGATGGGGGGTGTCCCCCGCACTGGGAGCGGGGATCAGCTCATCTCCATCACCCCGCAGGGCTCACACCGTTCCCATTTGCCCCTGTTAGGAAATACGCCGCGGTGTGCGGTGCCTGTGAGCGCCCCATTGTGCCCTGCGAGGACGAGGATACCTACAAGATCGAGTGCYTGGGACGCAGCTTCCATGAGAGCTGCTACCGCTGCGAGGTACAGCCCAGGGGCTGGGGGGCCCTAAAGCCAAGGGGGTGGCACTGAGCCTCGACTGAGCACAGACACAGGGATGGCAGCACCCACTGTTGTTTTTTAGTCCCCAGTTTATCTTACAAGTAATGAGGAGGGGGAAAATAAATAAATTGGGTGGTKGTGATGATGATGATGTGTTTGGAGAGCCTCAGCTTTGCACACTTTTGATATAGTTTGTCACTTTTTTGGAGCACTGGTGGGTTTTGCAGGGAAAATGTGATCTAATGCAACACCCTAAAATGTGGCTTCCTTTGCCCCTCTTTCCCCCAGAGCTGTGGGATGYCCCTGTCCCCAGAGCTGACGGAGAACGGGTGCTACCCCCTGGATGACCACMTCCTCTGCAAGTCCTGCCATGTCCGCTGGCGCAATGAGTCGTCCTGCTGAGACCCTGCAGCTCATCAATCTCCCTCTTCCAGTGCCAGGCATCAAAAAGGGGGTGCACTGACTGGGATGCACCCTGTGGCTGAACCTGGGTGCCTGCTGCATCCCCAAATTACAGCAGATCTGGTGTTTTCATTACCAAAATGTCCTCAGGACCCTTACCTGGTGGGCTGGCGGGCTGGAGAATTGTGGATACGTCCCAGCCCAGCTCTGCACTCATGATGAACATAAAACGCCCTGACAGAGCAGCAGTGGCTGCTCTGGCAGAGGAGTGGAGTTTTTATTTYTTATTTCTTTTTTTAAACTCCTTTTTTCAAGGCCAGTTTGGTTTTCTTGGGTGGTGTTGCTTTCTTCTCTAGCTTCCTTGGGGTTTCACTGAAATGTTTCTCTCTGTGGAGAGCGAGCACTGATTAAGTTACTCGCAGTTAAATAAAACCCCAAGTTTAAAATTCATTCCTTTCATCTACCCTGCATCYCAAACCTATCAAATCCAAGTTTAAAAATAAGGGGAAAAAAGCAACTTTTTGGATTTTCTTGGYGTGGCAGGATTTGGGTCACTCAGGTCCCATACCAGTTGATTTTGGGGTGTAGCGATTTGCCAGATGCCGCTGTCAGCCGGGGGAGAGCCGAGTGTTGTTTTTTGTGGTGGATTTGGGATTTGGCGATGTGCTGTGATGTTGATAAAAGGGTTTTTGGTGGGTTTTGGGGTTTTTTTTGCTGACTGTGTGTCCTAGAGCCGGCAGAGGGCAGCCACCGCACAAATTCCTCCATCAGGCCGGAAAACTCCAGCTAAAAGCATCCTGCAGCGCCGGGATGCCGAGAAAGATGGACAGCCTCACTTCTGCACGTTMCCCAAGATTATATTGTTCCGCCAGTATAAGCTTTTTGATCTTGCCTCAGTCCAGCCCTCAAACCAGCAGAAATTTCTCTGCATGTCAACATCTGCGCAACCGATGTTGCCGGTGCTTAGTGGTTTCGTTTGCAAGGGCGTTGCAAACCAGGCGGAGAAACTTTTTAACTTTCTTTTTAACTGAAAGTGCTTAAAAAGCCACAAATCAAGAGCAGAAAATAGCAAGAGTGTGTGAGATGATGGTTAATGCTTTCCTGATGGAAAAAATGGAGCTGTAAACAAAGAAAACAACCACCAGACCAGCAGCTCCTGGGTCACGTACAACATCTCTCTGGCATGTGCTGTGTTTATGAGTGAAGGGGTTAATGATGGTTAATTAATCACACCAATAACTATTTCCTGATGACTCTTCCCTGTCTACAAAGCTGATTACTCAGGCTTTGTTAACAAGCATCTCTGGGCTATCAATCACGTCATAACTTGCTCTAAATATATTTATAAATAAGTTGTGGTCTGTCCTGGTCGTGTAACCTGGTAGCTTTGGGTCGGGTTGGGTGGGAACTTTGTCCCATGCCAGGGAATTCCCATGCTCCAAGTCAGCTCTCACCTTCCATACCTGCTTRCACTGTGAGGAAAATCTGGCATCAAAATKATGCTAAAAAGGTAAAAAGATGTGACAGGGCCAAAGGGAGAAGGAAGGAGAAATCCCAGAGGGCAAAGGGCGGCTTGGTTTTTTGAAACATATTTTTCTAAGCAAGGTTTTTGGGAAGGATGGAAGTGCCAATGCTGAGAAGTGTTTCAGATGTGTTATTGCMAGCTGCGCTACCCCTCAGCAAAGGAATGGTGGGAAGAGTTGGGTATTTTCCCCTTGGAGCCTTCCAGGATGGGCTGTTGGCACTGGGACTGYGGAACTTTTGGCTGGAGGTAGGCAGGAAAATTGACAAGCAGGCTTGGAGAAGGTCCTGGAAAGCAAGGAGAAATGAAAGGCATGGCTGGAGAGTTTGGCAGCGTGGTGAAGGGATGTGATGTGGTCAGATTCAGCGTGGTTTTTCAGGAGTGGAGTGACAAGGGACAAGGATGGATGGACATAGGGAGGAGGACAAAAGGCTGATTTAAGCCATTTTATTYGCGGGTAAAGGGAGAAGCGCCATGAGCCGAGGCGCAGGGAGCATTGCTGTGCCTGAAAAGCAMAGCCCCGCATTTTCCCTCGGGAGGAGCTCGAGGAATTTTGAGCCGTACGAAGGAGATCCTGCAGGGGTGAGGCTGCAGGAGCCGGATCCCGTCCGCTGCCGAGCAAACCCAGACTGGCTCAGCCCGTCCTTGGGCTCCTCACCCTGCCACGAGCATTTCTGCAAGCACCTAGGTCTGCAAAAAATAAACCAAGCGTACATCCTGCCTGGAAAAATAACATTTTGGGGGGCTGGGCTCCAAGGCCTTGTGGAGCCCCATGGGATCACCCAGGTCTGCTTGAGGTCCCTCCTCTTGTCCCCGAGGCAGTGCCAAAGGCAGAGAGGATCCCAGAGCTCGGAATGGCTCTGGCCCTCCCTTGKTTGCTGCAATACACCCGTCAGCTCTTGCAATCCCTCTTGGCAGGCCGAGGAGAGCGGGAAGGATCTGGCTGCCCTCCAAGGAGCAGCAAATGCAAATATTTCCCCACTTCAGGCTGGGTGCGGCCCGTGGATRAAATTTCCTCGGGCTTTCCCAGCGAAGGCATCTGATATCTCGCTSTGCTGCGAGGCCAACTTGCTCCCAGGAATACAACGGTGCATCCTATAAAAAAACCCCAAAGGTTATCTTTTTACAACTCAAAGGATTGCCTGATTTTTAAAAAGAGGTTTTAAATTGAAGAAGGAGCTGCCAGGCACAGCTGTAGTGGTTATAAATCAGTGGTTAAAGTGTTGCTTCATGAAAAAAAAAAAAAAGAAAACAAAACCTTTTTGGAGGTTTTGCAGGTCTTTTTGGAAAATGGAAGATTTGTAGTGTGGTGTAAGGAGAGTGGGATGATAAAGGGGCTGGAAAACATACTGGGAGTAGGACTGGGTGCTGCTGATGGTTTTTCTCAAACAGGATAGAAAGAGCTGCAGGAAAACTGAGCTTTTCCTTTGGATCCCAGGTTAATGGCAGCCACATCCCAGCTGGTTCCCTTCAGCRCTGTTCTTCCCCACAGACCATTCAGACCGATTTTCTGCACTTTCCTGTCTTCAACACAGCCTAAAAAGAAATTTATTTCTTAAATGAAAAGCTGGTTCTGCGAGAGGTGAAAATCAGCAGAGATTATACCAGGAACAGACCAAGCCTGGATTTCTCCAGCTCATGCAGCACAAGTGGGATACATATACATAAATATTTAAAAGGCTGTATGCTAATATTCTCCTTTTTTTCCCAATTTTCCTAGCAAAACTGAACCACCCACTGCCACAATGTAGTTTTAAAACAGTAGTTTTGATAGCACAAGGGGAAAGGGATGAGGTGARTATGCAAGCGCCTTACCAGGCTGCGAGTGCTACACTGGCTTCTTTATAAAAGATATAAATAAAATAAAGGATAAAAAGTCCAACCCACCCTATTTCTCAAAACAGACACACAGCATACACTTGCAAGCAGGGTTTTGCTTTCATATCCCAGATTTCCTTCATCGTATCAACAACTACAACATCCTGCAGCCCTATTTCCTGAAAATTACTAATTTTCACCCAGATTTGGCTTCAAGTGGTTTTTAGTTATATCTTTATTTTGYTGGAGTATCCAGTTGAGCAGTGCGAGTGAGGTGTTTTATTAAAATAAAAACAGGGCTATTTTTCAAAGAGGTTATACCCTCTGTCAAGGTGGATTATTGACCTCAGGCATTTATCACCGCGGGAAAAGAGTGGAGAAGGATGGGGAACAAATGTGTATAATATAATAATATATCCCTTAATTCTCCGTGCGGCTAAACTTCCCCTCACAGCAAAGCTGGGGAATATGCTTTAATCTCATTTATTGGATTGGTTCGTCTGAGTATGGATTTT
>NW_026623672.1:471664-480402 GCF_030028575.1 Malurus melanocephalus
AAAAAAAAAAAAAAGAAAAATACAAATAAAACCCCATCTCTTTTTTATAGTCCATGATGGAAGTTTGTGCCTGAATGTTATTACTTGTTCCACAGAGATGTAGATTTTCGTTGGGAGATTTGGGAAGGATTATTTTTTAATGAAAAAGAGGAAAAAAATACACCCAGAAAAAAAACCAAAAACAACGAAAAAGAAACAAAAAGGAAAAAAGCACAACAAAACCACATCGCAGTGAGTGAAGCTGCAAATGCAAGCAAATAGATCGGAGCAGACAATTCATTGCACAAAAGAAAAAAAAAAAAAAAAGAAGAAGATAAATGGAACTGCAATGGCCGGCTTTACTGTAGATCCAGGAGGAGGGATCAGCTCCTTTATCCCACCATCTCGCGCTCCAAACACCACAGTTTTTTTCCTTTCTTTTTTTGGTTTTGTTTGTTTTGTTTCGTTTTTAATGTGCTTTGTTGGGGCGTTTTGTTTCGAGCCGAGGCGGCTGCACTACCCCCCAWGCCAGGGCTGCCAGAGCGGCTCGGGGCTTCACTTTTACAGAGATCTCTATTTTTCCCCGGCCTTGTGCAATCCTCTCCCTTTTATTACGTGTTGTTTTTTTTTTTCCTCTCCCCTCTGCGGTTATAAAGGTTTCTCCTCTCTCCAGCTTGGCTGCTTATTCCAGAAGCTTCCACGGGGGCGGGGAGCCCCCACTGCGGCGCCTTTGCCGCAGCGCCGGGCAGGAGGAGGAGGAGGAGGAGGATGCGGAGGATGCACCACCTCTCCCTGGCTGGGAGCCTCCTTCCAAGCCTCTCCCCCTTGCTCCATTCCCCCAGCCTTGAAAACAGAGCGCTGGGAGGTGTTTGCAACTTGGAGAGGTTGGGGGTTTTTTAATTTTTTTTTTTTTCTTTTGCTACATAAATGGAAAGCAGAGCTGTCGCTGGTGGAGATGGATGAGGCAGGGCTGGCAGCGCCGCAGCCCTGCTCCGGCGTGGCCATGGCACCGATGGCACAAGTGACCTTTCCCAGGCGGTGGGAGGGAGGATTCCCCCCTGCCCCAGCATGCTCCTGCTCGGAATTAATTTTAAATAGCAGGAGTATTATTTTTTTATTTTCCTTACCCCGTCCCCTTTCTCCTTCACCTTTTTTTTTTTTTTTTCCTTTTGCTTTGAATTGCGTTTTAAAATTACCCAGCTGGAGACAAGGCTTGATTAGAGCTGGAACAATAGCTCCCTTGTATTAATAACGGGAAGGATTTACAATCGTACAGCACCTTCCTTGGAAAGCTTTCCAAACCATTTGCAAACACTCACAAATTTCAGATTGTGCAGCCCTTGGCTGTGAGTTGGGTAAGTATTTAATGGTGCCACCACCCAAAATCAGCTCGGTGGCAAACTTCCATTTCTGAGTGCTTAAAAAGATGACAACTTTGGTTTGGCTTTTTTTTTTTGGGAGGGGGTGGTGGGTGGATGGGGTAGGGTGGGGTGGGGTCTGGGGCTGGCTAAAACCTGTAACCTAAATCTGTAGATGCCGAGTATTTGCTGTGTCCTGGGAACTGGGCTGTTCTCCCTCTGACCATGCAGCTTTCCAGAGACAAGCTGTAGATTTGCTGTATGTCAGTAAACATCTGCTTATGGATTTTTTTAAAATTTATTTTATTTTAATCCATTCCCTTTTTACAGTCCCCAAGTGACCTCCTGCAGCATTGCCTCGGCTGTGGTTCCACCACAGCTGTGCAGTGGAGCACTAATATGTGTCCCTGTGAGCCAGAGTGACCTTGCTGGGGGGACTGGGCCCACCAAGTGATTTAGGTGCTCTGCTTTAATCCCAAATCCCTGCACCCTGTTCTTTTCCAGCACATCCCCTCACCTGGCAGGAGGCTGCAGTTACAGGTTAAAGCTCTTTTTATGCTTTATTGTTKTTTCTCTTGTTTATTTTTTTTTTCAATTTCCAAGAGAAACGGTGCATTGTTTATGTTATCGGTCTCCACAGCAGATCCCTACAAACCACGCTGAGATCCAGGAGTCACTCAGGCAGTGGGTCTGGCCTTGCCAGGGGCATAAAACACAAGGCTCTGGCCATGTCTGTGTGTGTCACACACAGGCCACACAAACCCGCAGTGTTCCTGTGGTTACTTCCGTCTGCAGAGCATGAGCGGGTCCCAGGGCTTCCCCTTCCCACTGAATGCTGGTTCACAAAGGCTGATGCTTCTGGAAAAAGCTCGGCCTTCAAAATAAATAAATAAATGAAGCGGCACTGCTGTGGATTAGTCATCCTTATTTTTGAAGGAAGCTGATTGCCAGCACTGCCCCTATCACGCATGTGCGTGTGAGATGGGAACTCCAGAAGGCTGGTAACGTGCTCTGCTTGCTGTTCCTTGGAGCTTAGCCACCCCCAGCTTCATCAAGCTGCTCCTGGCAGGTGGAAAAACCAACAGTCCAGTTTTCTAGACCTTTCCCTCCTTTTTTCAAAGTGCTGGAATCTGCACTGGGAGGTGTGCAAATGTGGAGACTAACAGCAGCAAGTGAGGACAGATGAGCTGTTTTCTGGGGTCATGTCCAACTCCAAAAAAGAAACCCTGATGATTTATAATTTTTTTCTTGCCTCTGGTAGGTTTTACTCTGAACTCCACTGTATCTTGTGAGAAGACTGAATTTGACCCTTTTGGCTGCTAAAAATGGTTCTGTTTTTAAGTCTTGTTGCTTTTTCCCTTCCCTGTGGTCATGCAGAAGAGCAAGTGGTGCAATTAAAGAGTACAGCAAAGGGCAGCTCCCTCCCCCTTTCCCCTTTCAAAAAATCCAGAGTTGTGTGTCTTGAACTGCTGCATAGGCAGAAAACATACAAAGCCCTTGTCAGCATTGTGCTGATGTGTGGCACATTAAAAAAAAATACACACAAAAGGGGTGGGGAGAGCGGGTGCCTCCAGGGAGCAAAACTGTGGGGCCCCTTTCTCTCCAAGCCTACAGATCTAGGGATAGTCTGTTCCTCCTAATTTTGCTCAGGCAAAGGCAGTGGAGGTCAGAGGGAGCATTGAACATCTTAAACCGTGTTGATGAAGATCACGATCCCCTTGAACTATATTTTTTTTTCCCTGTGAACTTGCTCCCACGTGATGCAGCTGGTTTATTACTCCATTCCTCAGGTCCTGCTCGCTAGCTGAAAAGAAGGAAAACGCTTCCCTTACTGTGTGTCATTTCTTTTGTTGTGTTGCAAAGATAATAAAAAGCACCTGGTGCTGGTCTCTCCCAGGTCACACATGACTTGGAGGCACAGCTTCCCTCAGGCATTAGTGCATAGGGAGTGTGGGGTCATTAGCTACCCTTAATGAGGATATTGGCATCGGGATTCCATGGATGCCTCTGGCTGACCAGGCCCTTGAGAATCCCCCTATGAGAAATTATTTCACTGCCCGGTTGCTGCAGTGATTTCTAGTGTAGCTATGACTTCTCCTTCTTTTTGGCCAAAATTAAGCACGGGATGAGGTGGCCAGGCCCAATTTCATACCCTGCTCCCTGTGGTGGAGCTGGTATGTGAACATTGTCAGTAGCTCCTGTGCCTGAAGCCTTGTCTGGAATAAGCCAGTGTGGACAAGGACTTGGATTTTACTCGCTCGTTAGGGCTGTGTTGATTTGCAGATACACCTTGTATTCTTCATAGGCCTTTGCTGGCAGGGAGGTTCTGAGGAGCAAGCCTGTTGGGATRGTTCCACATTTTTCAGGCAGGCACACCCTGTGGGACTCGGAATTACTTTCCTTTGGCAGTTTTGGATAAACGAATGAGAATTGCCTTGTGAGAGCTGAACTCTTAACACCCTGAAGTTACTAGAGCTACATCCCTGATACTTCCAAGCTAAACAAATCCTGAATTTCCAGTGCCAAAAAGTGTCACAAATGTCCACTCCTCCTCTGTACAGGGAAGACCACAAGGGTCCTTCAAGCTTTGCTCTTATCCCAAAGAGYTGAAAAGCTGCACTGTGAGATCTGCAGAGGTGAAAATAAAAGCCGAAGGCAGATGAGAAACTTCTCCTGTGCTGTGTTGGAGGAGAGGCTTTTGAGCGCAGCAGCTCTCAATGCACAAATATTTATTTCTCTTTGTGCTTTCTCTGGTGTGAAGGAGTGATAACTCCATAGACAAAAGGTCACTCCTCTTCATTTAAACACCCTCATGTTGCTGCAGTATCAAAATTGTGTTTGATGAAACCAAAGCTCAGATGGTGGTGGCTCASTGTTTATATTGTGCTGGGTGTGCTGATCAATCCAATGGGGAATGTRGGAAGAGCAGCCTGTAGCTTGCAGGTTTGTGCTAAAGCCTTGTTCTTGTAACATTTCCAGCACAATTTCTGACATTTTTTTTTTYCACCTGGGCATTGCACACAGGAAGAAATCACATCTGGATTTAGAGTTACTACAACRATTAGGTGTTAGAAATGGCGAAGTATAGGATTTGGTGATCTAACCAGTCCTACAGGATTTATATCCTTTGCAGTTGTCCTGTTTGGATATCATATCACATGAAACTGGCTTTTTAATGTTTGTTTGCTTTCATTTTCCCTTAAGCTGTAATCTTGTAGCCTGGAAGGCCATAGTTCTGTCTAGTGATGAAAACTCTGTTTAGGGAGAACCCTTGTGAGGTGAGCAGACACAGCTCTCAACTACACGTGGTTGTACACGAGTTTGGAGGCAAGGGCAAGCAGGGCAGAAGCTGGCACTGTGATATTCCTGTTTTTTTTCCCAACAACAGGATAAAAAATAAGTGTTATTTCTAATATATCTAYCACACCATAAGCAAGAGTCAGCTCCTTTGCAGTTCTGTGTTGGCACATGGATTTTGGTTGTGTGGCTCTGCTATCACATTGGGCTCTGCTGCTGGAGAAACCTCTATTGTTTTTGTAGCAAGGAATTTTAAAAACAGAAATGTGCTTTTATATAGCGATAAAAATCGTTTCAATGTCAATCAAAGTCCAAGGGCCCCTCTATACTGGATTGTGGGATGTGACTAGTACTAAAACACTGGCTAAAATGGTGGAATTTTGTGGCAGCTCCCATCCCTGGCACTGTGGATAAGAACACCACAGGGAAGAGCGCTGGAAAATAAATTACTAAATACTGTGTTTCAAAAACRTGAAGGGAGTTTTCTGCACAGTCATCTCATCAGGAAGATTTGGAGCACTAACCCTCAAAAAGAGCTGAAATAAAGAGCTTTATTAATATAAATCCTTTATGTTGCTTAAGGCTCCAGAACCCGGCTCCGTGCTCCAAGTGTTATCAGCCCCTMAGCTGATAGCCTCTGTCTTGGCAACAAATGAGCCCAAATATCAAACAGCACCAATTCCTTCTTGGAAAAACAAGCATAAAACAGAATGGGTAAGCAATAAAATTAGGCCAATAATTCAGGCTCACTTTAAAAAGAGATAAAAACCTAGCTGGGAATTTGATATTCATCTGCCATAGTGTTCTTTTAATAAATACAGTCAATGAACAGGGAAGGCACATAAATACATTTTACCCTGACAAGATGGTGGCTGGAGCTGGCTGGTTCAAACAAAGAAACTCTTTGCTGGGAAACCTCCTGCATTTCTACAAAAAGCAAAGAAACCGGCTGTGTGCTGGACAGTGGTGGGGATAATCCTCATGTGCCCGCTCGGATCCCTGCAAATCCCGGTTGGTGCAGCCAGGGAGAGGTGCAATGTCCCCCGTCCCAGCACGACACGGAGAGCTGTTGCTGAGCTAGACCTAAGGGTAGGAAATTACAGTCTGAGTAAACACAGCCACGGTTGCTGTCCTTGTTCAGTATCTAATCTTTGCTTTTTGTAATGTTTGGCGAGCGGTCCCRGCAATGCGTGGCAGCTCCACCGCTTGGGAAAGGCGCCGTGTTCAAAATGGATAAACCTGCCTTGTGAAGCATTGTGCCTGCCCCCTTCTATTTATTGGTGTTTCCTCAAAGAGAGGCTGCKGTGTGGACCCCAAGGATGTTTTCTGCTTCTCCTGCCTCTTTTTTTTCCCATCCAAACTGGAGAGCTGTTAACTTTATTAGCTCCTTATATGGCAGCCCCATTTTCTCACGCCTTTAATGGCTCTCTTTTGATCTGTCCTGTTCTTGCTTTGCCTTTCCTGACATGAACATGGTGTTCAAGCTGAGATAGGTTTATAACCTGCTCTCTCACTAAATGGTCAGGCACTTTAATCCTCTCCAAGTGCTGATAAGAAACACATAAATGTTTTAACTGTGGGGTTGGCTGAGATGTCTGGAGGACATCTATGCCCTCCCAGAATTAATTTAAATTGTTTCTTGCAGTGTGTATCCCAAATGCTGAGGGTGATCAGGTCATGGACACCAGCTCAAGTCCCCTCATCCTTGGCTGTTTGGCCTCTGGGAAGGGCAGCACACAGGGAAGTGCATCTGTGTCTTGCCCCTGGGTGCTCATCACACTGTGACTCATGGCTGGACATCAGGCTGGCACAAAGRTGTGTCCCTTCTGCAGACACAAGGATGGTGTTGGTCCTCATCACAGCTCTTCTGGTCTGCTGAGGGAGAGGGTTATAGCCACTCTGGTCTCCAGCCTGAGTCTGTGTTCTTTAAAATCTTYGACAGAGCTGGAGGGATCTGGTTACAGCAGTATCACTGGTGCAGTGGCAACTGGGAACCGTTTYGCTGCAAAGCATTTGAAGAGTATTGGGATGGTCCAGAGCTTTGTTTTGCGTCACGAGCCGGGCTTTGTGCTCCTCTTGCAGCTGGCTGTTGTGTAAATGGAACCCTCCTGGCACTTGYCTCAACTCTCTCCTGTCAACAGAGTTGATGGCTTTGTTTGCGACAGCTTCCAGCCCCTGCATGTCCTGTGAGATGGCCGAGTGACAGCAGTGACTCGGTGTGAGATTCCCTGGAAGGACCTGGGAACTGCTGTGGTTTCCTCGTGTCCCTCCAACGTGCTGCCCCAGCAGGGAGGAAGAACAATTGAATTGTGGTCGTAGCAAGTGCACTCTGTCAGAGAGGGASAATTTGTCATGGAAAAGTTATTTGACTTTTTGGGGAATTTTGGTTCGAGATTTTCATCTCATTAAAGATAGAGACATGTTAAAATGGAAAGCTGAGCCTGATTCCACACTGGAAGTGCCGGTGAGGTGTGTTGGCAGCGCATTTTTTTGTGCACCTGTGGCTCCATCACATCTTTTAAATAATAGATGGTTTATGTGCAAGGAGTTGTTGGGGATTTCAATTAATCAGTAGAGCCCATCATCACTGGGGAAACTGAGGCATGGTGCTGCTAWGGGATGGGCTCTCAGCAACTGGAGTCCAGGATAAGGCTCGGGGCCACCGCAGATCAAGTCCTCATGCGTCAGAGATCTGATTAAATCAACAGATTTGCATATTTGTTAAGCCACTACAGCTCGGTGACTTTGACCAGTTGGTGAGGTGGACTTGTTGCCAGAAGGTTACGGTGTCCAGCCAGACCAGGTGGTAAAAAGCAGCTCTGACAAATAATACGTGGGTTTGATCAATATCAAAAYGTCATCAGGAGACTTTGGCCTGGAAAATACTGAAATCCGGGTTTGCCCTGTGGTGAAAGCAGTGAAGCCTCCAAACACCAACACTCGTGGCTGTGGGTGTGTGTTTTATCCTGACTTCAAGCTGCTCAGAGTCTGTGGGAACTGGTTGGTTATTTTCCTTCTGGGGCATAGAAATAGGTGGTTTTATTGCTGCAGGGGCATTGTTTTGGTGGAAAAGAAGACCTTTTAGGTTAAAAAATGTCTAGTTCTATGTTGCAGAGCTGGGGTGACAAATCAGCTGGGCAACTAGAGAAGGGTGACACTGGCAACGGGTGATTTCTTCACCCCATGTTAATTAACAWGCTCTGCCAACTCCCATGGGGAGTGGGAGATGAATCCTTCCCATAGTTTATTGTGTGTGGTTTTCAGGCCAACGTGGTYCTCCCTGTTCTGTTGGAGGAAGTGCCTCAGGACAACACAGCCACCCTGATTTGGTGGAGKAAGTGTCTCAAGGTGACACATCCTCCCCGTTTTCAGCGCAGGTAAGCATTTGGAGCAGGCAAGAGGGTTTGGTGACCCCCCTGCAGCCCCTCTCGGGGTTCCTGATGCTGTTCCTTTGGAGGCATTACAGACACCAGAGCCACGGGCAGTGCGGGGCCCTCGCTGCCATCACCTGAATTTCTTGTCTGCCCAGTGGCCACGGGCTGGATGTGTGCTCAACTGGGGATGGAGGTAGTTTGTGCTTCAGGATTTCGGAATCCTTATGKGATTTGGGGGAGCTGCAGGTTTGGAAGTCAGCACGGACCCCTGGCTGCGTGAAGCCCCTTTGAGCAGTGCCAGCGCGCCCTCGCCCTTTCAGTGCAACCCGTTCTCTGACAGGCCCCCATTATAATTTTCAAGCCCCCGTAATGATTCTCACAGCCCCCCAATACGACCCTCAGAATCGCCCGTTATGTATCATATAAAACCCCCGTTGTGTCTGTCTCCCACTGTCTCACAGTCCCAATTCTCTCACCTCCCCGTTTCCGATATCCCCCATCCCAGTTCTCACAGCCCCCCCAGTACATTTCTCACAGTTCCGATTCCCACATCCCCATCCCGATTCTCTCAATTCCCCATTTCTCACACTCCCGATTCCCGCAGCCGCCCGATGCGTTCTCACAATCCCCATTCCCACACCTCCGTCCCGATTCTCTCATCTCCCCCGTTTCTCACACCGCCCATTGGCCCCGCCCCTCCCGCGCACGCGCAGTCCCGCCCCGCTCCCCC
>NW_026623672.1:480552-603210 GCF_030028575.1 Malurus melanocephalus
GGCGTAGTGCGCCTGCGCGGGGGCCCCCGTGTGGCGCTGCGCGAGGCGCGGGCAAGGGAAGGGAAAAGGGAAGGGGAGGGGGGGGAGAGCGAGCGAGCGCGGCCGGGCCGGCGGAGCAGCGGGAGCGCGGGAGGGGGGGAGGAGGAGAAAGAGGAGGAGGCGGAGGAGGTGGCGGCGGCGGCGGCGGCGGGGGCGCCGCGCTGCCGCTGCCGGAGGAGGAGCAGGAGGAGGCAGCGGGAGCGAGCGAGCGGGCGGCGCGGCGGGGGGAGCCGGCGAGGAAGCGCAGACGCGGCGGAGAGCGAGCCCGGCGCCCGGCAGCCGGCCCGGCGGGCAGAGGGCCCCCCCGGCGGGGATGGTGCGGTCCGGCGGCCGGTGGCGCTGAGGGCAGCCGGGCCCCGCGGCGGAAGGGGCGGAGGGCGAGGCGGAGGCGGCGGCGGCCGGCGAGCGGCGGCCGGCGGCGCGGCGCGGGGGCAGGCGGCGGCCGGGAGCCGGGGCACGGGCGGCGGGCTCGCCCCGCGCCGCGCAGCATGGTCCGGGAAACCAGGCACCTCTGGGTGGGCAACCTGCCGGAGAACGTGCGCGAGGAGAAGATCATCGAGCACTTCAAGCGGTGAGTGGCTGGCGGAGAGGGGGACCCATCCTGCCCGACCCGCGGTGTGGGGAAAAACGAGGGGAAAAACGTGGGAAACGCGGGGAGGAGTGCGCGGGGACGGCGGTTCCCGTGGAGAGGAGGAGGAAAACAGCGCTGTAAATAACGCGCGCAATGGCGGGAGCGGCCGCGCGGCCGAAGCGGGGAAATACAAAAATGGCTAAAAATGGACCCGAAAGGACGGAGCAGCAGCGAGTTGGGCTCGGCAGTCGGCACGGAGCGGATCTCATGCCGAGGATGTTGGGAGACAGCGATGAGCCTCTGAACCTGGCCGGCTTGTTTTTAATTTTTTTTTTTTTTAATTTATTCAATGCTCGGACTTTTTTGTGTTCATTTTCGCTCGTTTCACTGCGTTTTCCTCCCACCTGGTGCCGTAGAGGATGCTGCGTGTTCCCCCGAGGTGCAGCGAGCGGTGGGAACCGAAGCGCCTGCAGCTGCGAAAACGTGACTCTGGGGAAAAAAAAAATCACACAAACCCACGGAGAAAACACGGGATCCTTCACGCGGGAAGCGCTCTGGACTCCTTATATCGTGCTGGGTTGTTTTTTCCATTTTCTATTTTTTTTTCTTTTTTTTTTTTTTTTTTGGTTGGTGCATGGGTTAATCCTGCTCATAAGGAAGTAGGAGCTGTTTGCATGGTTGTGTTTTTTTCCTCCTCCCTCCCTCTTTCCCTGCGAGGAGGAGGAGGAAGAGGCTTTTCCCCCGCCGCCTCAGCATCACCTTTTTCCTGTGGAAATGCTCTCAAGTTGATGCACCCCACGCTGGAAGCTGTTTCTTGGGGAGAAAAAGAGTAACGAGCCCTGCTCAGCTCATGGCCCCTTCAGGCGCTTTGCTTTAATCCTACCACCAGCAGAAAAAAAATGGATTTTGAAGCTTCCTTTAATCTTCCTGTGCTGGAAGATGACGGACCGTCCTTAATAATGAATCACCATGGGAAAAATAGACGTGGTGACACCGAGGGGAGAAAAGGAATGTCCTAGCACCTCTTCCCTGGTTTCTGGTCTTGTGTTGTGGAAGGACTGGGGGTCTTGCATCCCCCTCCATCCTCCTGGCCTGAGCTGCTGCAGCAGCTAAACTCCGTCTCCGCATCCTCATCGTTCTGAAATTGCCCTGTTTTAATGAAACTACACCTTTTTTCACCTTTATTATCCCYCTAAGCCCGGAATTCGCCGCTTGGTCGGTGCCTGCGGGCGGGATGATGGATGTGTATCCAGGGTGGTTTGTCGTGTCCCTCTGTCCCGGTTATGTGACGCAGTGCTATACAAAGCCACGTTTTGGGGGAAAAGACGCGCTCTAGGATTATTTGGTTAATTCCAGCCATAACTAGTTGAGAGAATAGGCGCTCCATAGTGGAAATCTAACATTCCTGGGTTTTATTTTGTCCAGTCCTCCTCCTTTTATAAGATGTATTAAAGCAGGGAAAAAGTTGCTATGGTACTGTTGCTTGGAGATGGATGGGAAAAATGGCAGGCGCTGAATTAATTACGTTTTTTTGATTGCTTTTACCTTGGCAAGTTGCAATCAGAGATTTGGGAAGGAGGTTTGTAGCCAGGAATTTCTCCCCGTTTTTCCAAAGTGATTTTTGCCCGGGATTTGTGTGTTTGGGTGAGGCTGATCTCACGCCAGTAAACAGAGTTAAAACACGCTTCAGCCCTTTGGCTGCAGGTACTAAAGTAGAGGGAGGGAATGGCACGCCGCCTCYGAATGCTGTGAGGGTGTAACCACTGGAATATTTGTGGCTGGAAAAGGGGTGAGGGGGTGAGTGTGGAGCCGGGTCCAGGCTCGGTGCGTAGGTGCTGTAGGTGGACAATGGAGCAAGGCTTCCTTTGTATGCCCGTGCTCGCCTGGGGGAAGGGACACGCGCTGTGCAAGGATCRCCCGGTGTGGTGGGTTTATCCACGGGGAAAGAAAGAAACCTCCGTTCGGCCGTGGAGGTTGGGATGGGGAAGGCTCCCTGCTTGGAAACGACGCTTTGGTTGGGATAGRAAGTCTTTTGGGATGGAGCGGGGCTTGGCAGAGCCCAGTTCCCACCCATCCCCCAGCCTGGGAATAGGGCGAAGCGCGTGCGGGGAGGCTGAGCCCTGGGAGTCATGGGAGCGGAGCCAGATTTGGGGGAAATAGCGCCTGAAATGGCAACTGGGCTGCGAGCGGGAATCACCTCATCCCCGGAGCCTCTCTGCAGCTCACCGGAGTGTTTGTTTTTCCGCTGTGCTTGGGAAATACTGGCCTTCCCAGATGGAAGCCCATTCGCAGGGCTGTTGCACAGTTCCTGCTGGGGGCGAGTTTAAGAAACAACCATCTTGTTTCCAAAGAAGCAAGAATGCAGGGAAAACTGCTAAAACTTACAACCTGGCAGGGATGTGAAGCGTTTGCTGCTTCTCCTCCTCTCTTCACATAACCACTGAGTGTGGGAACCTTGCTTAGCTCTGCAGTCTCACAGGGAATTATTTTCAGGGATGAATTGATAATTTTGAAGAAATTACATGTTTTTATTCTTTCCCCCAAGTGCTCCTGATTGGTTTGTTTAGTTTGGTTAGGTGAATGGAAGTAACAYTCCCTGCTATGAATTTGTCTTTCAATTTAGAGAATACTGAAGCTGGTCTCGAGAACCATTGGCTTACATGAACAGTGCTATTCTTTTTCTTAAAAGCCCTTTTAAAAATCTTATTTCCTTGATATTAAAGGGGATTGCAAAGGAGAGATTTTTTGTGCATTTAAATGCATTGAAATTGTTTTTGTCTTTCGGTTTCTTACCAAATACTCCCTTTTTAAAAACTAATGCCCTATATTTCCTTTCAACTGAGCTATTAAGGCACACTGTAATAGAATTGCAGCAGTGCCAGAATTGGAGATCTGCTGTTGAGATGGAATAAGTAGTGAATCCAAGTTAGGATTGGGAAGATGTGAGCTTGGGGAAATGATGGGAGCAATGGTTGGGGTTCACCTAATTAATGCTGGAAAAAAAAACAACCTGTCGTTCACCATCACTGAAACAGATGCTCGGCAGCTTGCAGAACAAGGCGACTAAATATAGTAACAGTTGTCCCCAGCACAAGTGCTGCCCTTCCATATTTTTTGTCCTCCCTGTGTTTTCTTCCAGTTACCTGAAAGAACATGGCTTTGTCCCTTTATTGGTGTTTTAAYGGGCAAAGAGGAGTAAAAGCCCCTTAATGATGGACCATGTGACTGTCGTGTGCAATCTCCTATGCTGGGGGAGAATTAAGACGTTCACAGAGGCAACCAAATCAGGGAGAAATGCTGGATTTCAGGAAACAAATGTTCTCCTTGAGAATCAACAGAAATACACTGCAGATCAGGGCAATCTTGGGGAAGATAAATAACTTTTGAGGGTTTGTTTGGGRTGGGAAATGGGCTTTGTGTGGCTTTGCCATGTTTCTGTGTCTGTCTCTCAGGAGATGCTTTGGATACTTCCTGGAGAAGTGGTTGGCATTTTAAACACAACTGCAAAAATCCTGCYGTAACAGCGAGTGCCTGTTTGTTTTCAGTAATTCCTAGAGAATATTTGGTCAGTTTGTGAGGAAATGTTTTGTCTTGATGGCTGGGAGTGTAAATTCAGCCTGGGAGACTGGAATCTGTGCCTTCTGCTCTGTGTCACTGCTGTGGACTGAGGTAGTTTAGGGGAATTTTGGTAGCTCTGGTGCAATCTGTGACCTGGAGGGAGCGGTGACGGTCACTGCTGGTGTGGAACACTCGGAGGAAAAACTTCCCACATCAGACACTGACAGATCYTACAGTGCCTTTCCATGGGAGCTGGTTTGAGTCAGAAGGAACCGTGTTTGTGGTTTTCTAAAAAAAAAAAAAAMCTCTTAAATGTGTTCCCTGGCTTTTTTTTGGTGATCACTAATTAATAAATCCTTGGCTATCACTTGGGATACAAACATAGGGATGGTTATCCTCACTCAGCTCAGCCTRTATAGATTTCTATCCAGGTGTATTTTTATTGTAGGAAAATACAGAAGTAAYGCCACAGAAGGAACTATTGCTGTTTCGTCTCTCGATCTTTGTCACATTAGGTATTTTCACCTGAGATGAGCTACTGCTCTTTCCAGCTCAGACCTTTGAAGGAGGGGGAGGGTACAATTTCTGCCTTTGCTTTMCTGGTGTCTGGAATGATGGGCAGCCTCAGAACTCATTTGTGCTGGTTTTACAAATGCTTTCAGTAATGTAATCCAGAGACCATGGGAGGRTGTTTGGTTGGGAGACTGGGGCAGGGGGATTAAAATGATTGCCCAGAATCAGAACGGGAGGAAAGGTTTGGAATTCACAAGGCAAATTCTGCCTCCTCGAGTCTGGTTTCAGTGAAAGTCAGCCTTGCTCTGGGTGTAGGTTTGTCAGTCGGATGCCTCATTTGGGCTATGGTGSTGCTGGTTCTGGTGGAGGTTTTCTATTAGATTAATGATTCTGTTCCTAATACTGATCCACAAACGCCCACAGCAGCACAGGCATCGCTCTGTGGCATCCTGGGCTGTTACCCCGTGGTGTCTGTCTGCAGCTGCTTCCCCCAGGCCGAGTCAGGGAGGGTGGCTCCTGAGCATCTGAGATCCATGGCTGSTCTGGATTCTGCTCTTTGCCTGCACTTGAGGTGGCAGCTGGTTGAYGCCGCATGGGCCAAGGAAATGGCTGGGTAATTATTTCAAAGAAACTTAATGAAAAGCCACGAAGAGTGTACATTTAGACTAAGCTTCTATTAAGTGGTTTAATAGGCTGGCTGAGCTGTGGTAGAAAGATAAGTTGATGTCACTTGGTCACAATATTCTGTCATTTGCTGAGCCTGGCTGGCATTGTTTCTTCTCTGAAGTTTCTTCAAAGGTCCAGGCTGTGTTTAGTTGTGATTATTTGTGATTTGATGTGAGCAGCTTCTGTTGTTGCTGAGCCGCTCAAGAGCATTGTTGGCTTTTGGTATTTCTTGCTCTTACTGTAAATTSCTTTGGTACAACAATGAAATAATCCCTGCAGAGTACAAGAAAACATATTCATATGTTGAGAATTTACCAGCCTAGCAAGGCATACAAAGGTACTAAATCCATTCATCAGGTCAGAACAAGAGATGAATAAAGGCTTAAGTTCACTTTGTGATAGCCTTGTTGACTGTTTTTATTCCTCCTTGCTTTTCATAGGCCAGAAAGTCATGCCAAGTTCCCTGGCAAGTGGCCTTATTGACATCTTTAGGTGTGTCCAAAATTAGGTCCTTGTCTTCGCTGAGGGTGAAGAGGCGCTCGCTGGCTTTCCATAAAAAAGGCAGTAAATAACCAAATGAGTTTGCAGATGTTGGATGAGGCAATGAGTCAGGGTGGACCTGGGGCTCCTCAGGAGCTTTGTTTTTGTGAGCTGATGTATCACAACTGCAGCTTGCCTTGCTGTTGCRGTGGTTTCACACTGCTGTAGGGTTGTGAGGAAGAGGAGGAGATGCCCTTTTGCATCTAAAGAGGCACCTGAGAAATTACAAACATCAAAAAARTCTTCTGAGGATTTTTGGGAAGGGGTAGAACTGAGGGTTACCCCTCCCCGCTGCTTTTAGGCTGCTGAAGGTTTTRGAAGAGTTGCTGGGTGTGAGTTGTGGAGCTGCCAGTGGGTTGGATRTGCTCTGGGTTTGTAGCTACCAAAAGTAAGATCCAGTGAGATATTTCAGTTGTGTTTTTTATTAAGTTCATTGAACTTGCTGGGGTCTGAGAACRCCTTGAAGCCAAAGACTGCAAGGACAAACATTCCTAAACAATGAACTGAGGAATAAACTAGAAAAATGATTKCTCTTCATAAGATTCTACGTTTAGCTGCATCTTTGGCATGCTGATTTAGGAATCTCGTGGGAGGATCAGGAGCCTGAGGATGGAAATTCACAGTGTACAACCAGCGTCGCTGCTTTCCTTTGCTCAAGCCTTTGTGGTATTTTGAAGACTGCTTGGACAGTTAATGAAAATCAGACAAGTTGCTCTTTTCATYGCCCAGGCTATAAGTCAGCAGTGTTTCCCACCTGATGATTGTACACACATGCTCGTTTGGAGGTTGCACCTTTCTGCCTAGGGAGTAATGGCAGCTTAGATCTCCTGAAACCCCATCTCCATCACTGTTCTGCAACAACGCATTGAGAGGTGATGAACACTCCTGGATCATGAATAAAACACAGCAACTGCTTTGGTTTGTGCATTTCCATAGTTGTAGTTTAACCTGCTGACACTCTGTAATCGTCCTCTGCAATCTGTAAAATCCTGCAGTGTGAAGATAACATCCTTYGGTAAAAAATAAACATTGTTCCAGGATTTTCATTAATACGACTGATAATCCCGGGACTTGCTGCAGTTTGGTCTGTCAGCAGGAAAGATTGAAGGCTGCACCTCTGAATTAGGTGGAAACAATATCCTTCCTGGGATGGATTTTTTAAGTTCTGTAGCCACTGCATGTATCTGGCTCTGGACCAGAGTTCRTGTGTTTGTGCATTGTGCGAGGTCCAGACTTTTGTGGTGACTTGGGTGAGAAGGAGCAGAGTTCGGATGTGAAAGGAATATCATTTTTCGGCTCAGACAAACTGATCGTGGGAGGAGAGCAGCAGTCTGTTGCAACAACTGTGTTCTGGTTAAAGGCTTGGACATTTTTAAGAACAAAAGGGAGCTTTTTTTGCTTCCTTTCTCTTCCCCTTTTTAATTAGGCTCATCAACTTAAAATGGAAAGCACCTTTTCTGTAYAAGCACACTTAGATCTGGAGTGTAAGCTTCTGCATCCGATCAGAATGCTCTCATCTCTCCACTGAAAAGTCAGAGAAGTCCAAATGTCTCCAGAAGGAGGGTGACTGKATGATCTGCAGGGCTGTCTGTTGGATACTGCTGGTGAGATAGTTCTGACCCAGATGTGTCTTTCTCTTGGATGCCCCTCTGTCCAAAGGGAAGAGCTTCCGCATCATTTATTATTCTGGGCCTGGTAAGAAATGAGAGCTGTTTTCAGACCAATTTCCTGTCATGAAGGTGGTCAGGTACCCAGTCRAAGCTGGATTTCAGCCCAGCAAAAAAAATGACCATTTTGTAAATTATTTTATTTAAGCAAGTAGTGAATCACCTACAGTTTTTTCCCGGGAACAAAACTGAGATGGTTGTGTTTGCTCTCCAGGGGATTCACTGAGAGTAACTGGGTGCCCCTGTCACAGCTTTCCCCGAGTGTCTTTGTTGAGGTGTTCACCACTTCCTCACRGCACAAAGCTCCACACCATGGTCCATCTGCTCCTGCCACTGTGTGAATACCTCCCATCCTCATTAACACTGATGGYTGCCAAAGAGATCACAGAGGCTCATTTAAATGTCCCTCTTAAAGCTCTCTGTGGCAGCTGCGGGTGACCTGTAATAGTTAATAGGGCAAAATAAGAAAAATAAATTGCCAAGTTGTATGTTTAAAGAAGTCTTCGAAGGGGAAAGAAGGCTTCCGGCCTCATTAGCATCCTAACTGTGAGGGGAATAAAAGCTCAGGGTGGATGAGTATCTCCCTTGTATGTGTAATCAACATCTGATTTAATTTCATGGAGTCTGTGAGATGCTKCTCTTAGTAAGGCAGCTGGATACACATCCAGACAGCCAATGGCCAGCACAGTCACTGCCTTGTAATCAAAGTCTCAATAAACCTTTGGTGTTTTTCTTAACTCTGAAACAACTTACTTGAMGGATTAGTAGCAGAGAAGCTTTGCCGCGTTTAAAAAATAAAGTGGCTTCAAGATTGATGTTGTAGATGATAACGTTGGTTGTGGGTTTGGTGAGATAGACCATTTTTTCACAGCAGTTTAGCTCAGGAAGCATCTTTTCCTTTACATCCTTTCAGAGTTTATTGCCCCTGGGTTGGCTGTAGTTCATGCTCTTGCCTAGCTTGTGTCAGTCTGATTTTTCAACTTAAGGGTGAAGCTGATCACTGAAACAGCATAAAATGAGGGAGCAGCTTTCCCAGCAGTTGTGTTGGTGTATCCTTGAAGCCCAGGAGGAGCCCTCTTGGTCTGGTAGTACGTTTTCACCTCCAGATACGGCTCTACTCAAGTCTTTGGTGTGGTGAGGCCTCCTTTAAGTGAGCTCATAAAGCCAAGGTGTGAAACCTCACCTGTTGTTGCAATGAAACTCAAGTTTCCAGCTCAGCTTTGCAAAACCTCGACTTTGAGTTGCACCAGAAGAAAAAGCCATTAAAGCCTGGCTGGTTCAGGAGCTCATCTCTGGAAAGTCCCAGGCTCTYGCCTGTGGAGAAGGTGCCTGGAGCACAGGTAGTCACTGCAGACAAAACACACCCCAGTGTGTGCCAGGCTCTTGCCAGGCACTTGTCAGTGGGGAATATTATTTTCCTTGGKCTGACACCTGGCTCACACCAAGGACTGTGCTGCCAGTTGGTTTAGTCACAGGGACAAGCACTTTCTCCAGGGCGGTGGAAGCCATGAGTCATGAAGCAACAAAATAACATTTGCACATCTGTGTTTGGTGACTGGCTGGTGTGGCAGAGCGGGAGTGGCTGGACTGGCTGGGAACTGGCTGGTTTTCCTCGCTGGTGTTAAGATCATAACCTCTTAGCATTGGTGAGCTTATGTGRTTGGGSRTTGGACTGAGAGTCCTTGGATCCGTGGCTGATTTCTATCAGAAATGAATTTCAAGTTGTTGAACCTGTGGGCTGAACTGAAGCCAGTCACTTGTTCAAACCAAGTTGAAGTTTGAGGGGGAAGAGCAGTTCCATCACATGAGGTGGTCTCAGAGACCACAGATAGATAAACCTTATTTTTTTCCTGAAGTACCATTTTCTGGAAAWTGTACAAAAATCTTGGAGAAGAATCTGGAAGTGTCTGCTACTGGAGAAGTCTGAACCAGTGAAGACCAAGACTTCCACAGCTTTAAGATGGATGATCCACATTTCAAGTGCTCTGCAGTGTGGCAAGGAGACCATAATGTTGTGACTCTGCATTTTCTTCCATCTGCTGCCAAATACATGCAAAGCAGAGCTTGGAGAAGCAAAACTGAGATGGGGAATTACCCTTTCACGTAAGAATGAAAAAAACTTGATTAATCAAGAGATTCCCTTACAGTTGCGTTGCAGTGTGTTCTTAACATCAAATCCAAACAAATCCTAAAATCAGTCATGCAAAAGCACAGGCTTGAGCAATTCCCCTGCAGAAAGCATTGAACATAGCTGATCACCACCGGTGTTTTTKAAGCAAATCTGCAGATTATGCTTTAAACTGAAAGAAAAAAATGCCCTGGAGATGGAATTTGGCGGCTCTGTGTCTAGCATGTAGGAACGTGACAGAGCGCATCTGTGTAGGTTGGGGATAAAGAATCACAGCTCRTCGTGCTTGAGACAACACAGCTGAACATGCAGAGTTCCTACATGTTTCTGTAACCTTTCCATGCTTCAACAAATAGTGATATTTATTCTAATCTGCTTGGAGAGCAAGATTGAGGTATTCTGCCATGTGTGTATGTATCTTCCCTAATCAGTTTTGAACCCCTTTGCCAGTTTTATCTAAACTTGAGGGTGAAGGGGATATTCAGTCCCAGAGACACCAACGTTCCTTTGAGTTTTGTGAAAACAAGCTGTTTTAATAGAGGAGAGAGACTGATTAGTGGCCCCATGGAGAGAAAAGCTGCAGCGAGAGCCCAGCCCTTATTAGACATTAAAGAATCCACATGGGAGAGAGGTGTTCCTGACCGTGGGAAAAGCTGCAGTGGGAACTGGCAGTTATTGGATGCTGGAGAATTCGACCTCAAGACATGAATCCGTGAGAAGTGAGTCTTCATTAGTTCTGTTCACAAAGCACTTCATTTCAGGTACTTCCATGCTTTTCCTTAATTGTTCCAAAGAAACAACTAGGAAAAGTTCCTCAGTAAGAGCCTGCTTGTGTTCTGGCTGGCTTAGGTGGCCATGCATKGTCCAGTTCCCCTGGCAGCTGTAAGTGGGTGATGTTCTGTTGAGCTCCAGCGCCGTCGAGCTCTGGCTGGGCTGATGCAATGCTGGGTTCTCCTGCTGCTGCCGGCAGCGGAACTGCTGACTGTGGTGAGGAGGATATTAAATGTAGCCCAGTGAGACATTGCGTGGAGTGCCGAGAGGCGTTTTTATTCATCCAGCTTCATGTAATCCCCATGTCTAAAGTATGGGTTCAGCTCCTCCGCCCACATCTTCACCCTGGTTTGAAAGGTTGCTGGGACTCCTCCCGAGGGCTGTTCCTTGTCATGGGGGTCTCACAGTGGAACTGGTCAGTATTTTAAGGAATGGATGCAGCTATATTCACATGTGACCTGATACATGTTGGCTGCCAGCAAGTCGTTAGTGGCAGAAATGGTTGTCATGGGGGTTGCAAAAAAATTTTCTGGTATGTTGGTTATTGGATGAARTCCTTGCTACTGACAGTGGCAATTATGAAAAACCAGTTTTAAATATTCTGTTTCTTCCCTTCCTGATACATAATAATTCCATTTCTCTATTAACACTTCAGCAGTATCCGAAAGGTCACTCTGCAATAAAGACATAAATAAAATGTCTTAATTAGAAATCACTCTTACTTGGGGTCTTAAAATGGAGCATTTGGCTGAGCTGTAAAGCAAGAAGCGAGAGCTTGTTCCAGTATGGAGTTATCTCYGGACTATCTGATCTGTCGAGCGTGTTGCTCCTAAATACCAGAGGTATCAGGAGTATCGGTGAATGTGCCTATGCTAGCTTTTTAATTTCCTACTTTGTCATCTCTTAGGGAGGGATTACGAGTGCAGACAAAGCCCTGGCTGTTTTCTGTGCGTGGCGGGAACACGTGCTGTATCTCATTAACAAAACCCCCGTTTGTAGTCAGGAGTTGRGAGATTCCCCGTTGAGTGCTGCTGGGGGCCAGAGGGAGCTGCARAGTCCAGAGGGGTCTGGGTTCCAGTGGTTTAGGTGTTGGGGCAGGAGGGTAGAACTCTGAGCATTTTGCTCAGGATTCACCCCAGGATTGTCTGGCTGAGCTCTGTAACCTGGTTGATTGTTTCTGCTCCTGGATTTTGATATTTCCCTGAAGGTCTTTATTACTAGAGGAGGAGCTGCAGGGAATGCCCTGAAGAATGTTGTTTTTCTCCCCCCAAAGGTTGCAGAGCCAATAAAGATCACTCTAAACAGGTTTTAAAGCATCTCAGATTGTAATCTAGAAAATGATGGGAGCTTAGTAATTAGGGCATGTTTCTGAATCATTGTTGTCACAAGGGCTGTTCTCGGTGTGGCTGGAAAACCAGTGCTCCTTGTGATACAAGAAGCTTTTATTTTACCTGGCTCTGGGAAAGTGAAGGATTTCAAAGCTGCACAGCRCATTGAGTTATCACTCACAGATGGAGCTTTCCTACTCATGATTGTCCGGAGTGCTGTCCCAGCCACTCGCTGTGTCTTATCTTTATATACACAGCAATTTATCTGTGCCAGCGCCCCCAGCATGGGTGAGAAACAGGAGGAGCTGGAAACCATTGCACAGCAGGAGATGATGGTATGACTTGCCATTATGGAATCATGGTGGGAAGGACTGGTGCAACTGGAGTTCTGCAGTGAGTGGTTGTGACTTCTTCAGAAGGAATTGGCAAGGAAGGAGAGGTGGTGGGGTAGCCCTGTGTGCTAGGAAGTGTTTGGATTGTCTAGAGCTTAATGATGGTGGTAAGAGGGTTCAGTGTTTATGGGAAAGAATGGTGGGAAGGCCAACAAAGCAGATATCCTGATGGGAGTCTGTTCTAGACCACCCAACCAGGAGACCAATTTCATCTGAAGAAGCAGATGAAATATTCTCTAAGCAGCTGGGAGAAATCTCATGTTTACCCTTGTTCTTGTGGGGRACTTCAACCTCTACCACATGTCTGCYGTAAATACAGCAGAGAAGAAGCAGTCTGGGAGGTTCATGAGTGTGTGGAGGGCGTGGTTGGTAAGGGAGCCAACGAGGACTGAGGATTGAGTTGTCTGTAGTAAATACTGCTCCATGTCTGTCCTGAGTGCAGCTGCTGGCCCAGACCAATGTCTGTGGGGACACGGCCGTATTTGTCTGGAAGCATTTGAGATATCGTGTGACAAATTCCCTGGGGCTGAGCGACAGTCCTACAAAGTGATTGTGGCTCAACACATGACAGTTCCCCACATTTGTTAGATGTAATTTTAAGTGTMGTTTTCCAGGATTGTGGAATTCTGTTTGTTTTTATCAAGATCCATCTCAATGAATTAGTATGATTTTCATCCCAGCCCTCTGCACAGCCTTCTAAATGATCTGTCCCTGGTTTTGCTGTCTGTTGCAGGTCAGTTCAGTATTCATGAAACAGTCAATGCAATTTTTTGTTTAGATTCCATGATTCTTCTGTGTCTGTCAGCCCTCAAGTCTCCTTTCATGCCAGGCACGCGATGATACTGTCAAATTTTGAGTAATGCTCTGCATTACTTGAGGCAGTTTAATTCTAAAGACTTGTGCTGCTGAGGTCTGAAGGTTGTGAAATACCATCTCATACTGCTCTGCTTATGAAATTCCCYTTCTAAAAAAATAAGTGTATAAATATATTTAAGGGCAGTAAAGCACGTGGCTATAAAGAATRTGAAGCTTGGAACATGGTAGGATGTCCTTTCCTTGAGATAAGTGTGTTTTAATTGCTGTGTATGTTATTTATTGTATCACTGCCCTTGTTGTGATCAGTTGTAGTGCCTTAATCTTTGCAAAAGCCTGTGTAGAGACTGAAGTTCTCTTTGTGTTGTTGGCTCAGGAACTGTCACAGTGGTGAATACTGAACACCTTTTGTGAATGGTTTGGGTGGGAGATGCTCACTGTGCGGTTCCCTCTGGGAGCGGTGGGACTGGAGGCTGATGCTTAACTTCAGGCAGGATTTCTGCAGGATAGCTGTCCCTGTGGCTCGGTGTCCTGCTGCTAGTAAGATCCCATAGTCGGTGCTGCTCTCTGGTGTGTTATTTTGTGTATTCTATGGCTGGATAGTGGCTTCACGTGCTGTTGTGGTGGGCCAAGTTTCTCAGGCTGTGAAATAACCATCTGTGATAGCAGAAGACCCTAGAACTGATGTTCATGGACTCAACAGACATCCATCAGGCTGGCTAAAAATCCCTGTGGAAGGTGATTGCACCCTGTTTTATGAAGGTTTAGTATCTGCACATGCTGGGTTTCCCTGTACCTGGAGCAGACCTGCTTTGTGCKGGGGGAACGCTGAGCTGGAGTACCCCTAATGTGGGGTATTTGGACTGATTTGGTGTCAGGAATAAAGAGAAGAGACGCAGACATCTGGTGAAGTATTATTTCAGGGCACATTATTTTGTTATGAAATAACAACAAAGCCAGAGGAATGTGATTGGCCAAGGAAAGCTTCATGCTGTTGCGAGCCTTTTACCGAATAATGCAGGCTGGGGCTTGCTAGGGTTATATAATCACAGAGGAGGAAGGAGTTAGAGTGTGGCATGGCAAAATCAGCTGAGCTTTTCAGATGGCTAAAGATAACTGGCTGCAGTCAAAGGGAACTCGAAGTGAATACAAAATGCTGGGATGTCCTGCTGTTTTGGAGCATCTTGTCAAATCATGTTTGTAATGGGCGGTACAGAAACACACACACAGAAAAAGCTCCTGCGTTATTTTGGGTCCTGCAGTGTCTCTTACATTTAGCAGTATGTGGAATGTAGCATTGTGCCAGCTTTTAAATAAAATTCTGTGAAGTTTCTTCAGCCAGGATGTAGCTGATCTGCAGARCACTGCAGTGATGAAGATACTGGGTATGAAAGGTCTTCACAAGCTTTTGGGGAGCTCAGCAAGAGCAATAGAGAGGTACTGTGATTTAAAGTGGGATTTACTTTATATTAAGAAACGAATCTTCCTCATTTMAACCCACTTTTTCTTATCATGTGCAGATCATCATATAAAGATCCTAGTAAGTTTACAGAATATTGCAGCTAAACAGTTAGGTTTGCATACTACACAATCATTGGCCGGCATTCTTGTAGCCCATGCTTTGTTTAGAACGCTTTTGCTTGGAACAGCAGGAACTGTGCAGGAAAAGAGGTTTGGAGTGAGCAGCCGAGCTGGACTGGTTTATTGAAGCTGGAAAGCCGAGGGTGGTGATTGCCGGTGYAGGGAAGCTGCAGGGTGCGGGAGGACTTTGGCTGTGCCTGGGCGACACGTCGATCCTGGGGGAGGAACCAGCCCAGCCCTGCATTGGTGGAGGCTGCGTTTCCCAACCCGGCCGCTCTGTCTCTCGGGCTGGGAGGCAGAACAGGGGAGGAGGAAGGGCTGGAGAGTGAGGGAAACATGCTGAGCAGCTGTGCCAAGATCCCAGAGACATTTCAGCTGCTTGAATATAGAGGTGCTTTGATCTACAGTGAATAAACCAATAATGCTTAAATTATGAATTCCTTTTCTTTGTCTGAAAAGCTGGATTAGCGCAGCTTTGTTTGAGCGGTGATTATTGGGCAACTTTTTTTCTGCAAGGGCTGCTCGATGTCTGTTTACAGCCGTGTCCTTTGGTCGTGCTGTGCTGTAGAGGGGCTCGGTGACATAACAGCTCCCGCACGTCCTCGTCTCCTCTGCTTCGGGTTGAACTCTAAACCTCGCCGAAAACACGGCTCGTCTGCCTTCATTACGATGTGGAGCTAATGATTAATCTGCAGGAGTTGTTGACGGGAAGAGGCACTAAAAAGCCTTGTTTTCGTTCGAGTCTGCGGAATGGGAGCTGAGCGAAGGCGCCTCTTTGTTTCTGTTGGTCTGGCAGCGATTGCAAAACGCAACCTTGGGAAGGGCTGACGCACAGGTGTAGCGATACGAGGCGAAGGTTGAGAGGAGCTGCTCTGCCGACGCTACCAAAGTTCGTGGCCGTGCCTCCCCTGGCCTTTTGTCCCCTCTTCCCAGCCCTSTGCCCGGACAAAGATCGCTCCACGSAGCACATTCGCCTCCATCTTGCCTTTGCTTCGGCGTGAGGAAGCTCGGTGCTCTCAGCGCCTCTCCTCCCCCGGCCCTTCAGAAAGTGCCGTGGTTTTTTCCTGGTAACGCTGCCGTGCTGCAGTGAAGCCGTGTGGTGATGCAGCACTGCAGATGTCCTTCCTCTCTTCCCGGTCTCCTCCCGGCAGCATCTGCCAAGACAGGAGCAGCTCGGAGAGACGCCAATGGGTGCGGCCGGGCCGGATCGCTCGGCACATTGATCCCCGCGCTGGGGACCGAAGGGTGTTTGCAATCACAGCACTGTGGCAGCACACGGAAAATGCAAACCTTCCTCTTCCTGCAGCTGCCCTGGAATACTCAGGGCTTTGCTCCTCGGTTTTCTTTCATACCCCCCCCCTTCTGCTTCCTTTCTCCTCCTCCTGCCTGCCTCCCTCGCTTTCAGCAAAGGCGATTGTCACAGATTATCCTCGGGGCCTGTCAGGGGTACGGGGCAGGACACCAAAGCACAGCGAATATTTATGTATGTGGATAACGGGGGGATTAAAAGGCGCCGTCTCAGAGTGGACTGATTTAGTATCATGGCTGCAGTAGTAGCCTCTCCCATCCATTTCTTATTTAGGAAAAAAAACTTGATTACCAAAGTACACTTCTTCCAATATAAAAATTTATATTGGGAARAGTTACACCTTTGCTACACGATTTTTATGGTAGATGGGGACCATATTACACTGATGTTTTATATTCTTTCTGCTTTCTGGGCAGCATGAGCGCAGATATTTGAACATTTCAACACATTCTGGATCTTCTGCAGCAAAAGAATAACTGAGGTCTGACTGCGTATGCATAATAACATGTGCATGTTAGGATTTCAGAATTAGGCAGTAATGGTCAAGGTGGTGAGGAGGCAGTTGTTCAGAGCCCAGCTCTGATGCCACTGGCAGGCAGTGCTTCATGTGAGGTGGGCCAAGGTGGCTGCAGTCATAGAACGATTAGGATTTTATGGATATTGATACAATTATCAATAGTGTCTTAATTCTTAAATTTTGAAGATTGTAGGCAAATATGGGCTCATGTTGCCAAAAACTGAACGTGTAAAGAGTGAGCACAAGGAAAGCTCATTTTGGGAACTACGTGGTTTAGATATAGGGTTGGAGCCCATCTTTGTTTGCAGAGAACTGGCACTGAAATGTGTGTTAAAGGGTGATCCTAACTAGGATTCCTAATTACTTTCCATATTTTTTGTCACATTCATTCATGGCATTAACATTTTCTCAAATAGGCTCTTTCCTGTTTTTCTTCYCTCTCCTTCCTTTCCTGTTCCCTCTCCCGCTTTCTCTACATCTGCCACATCCAATTAGGCCACTTTTTTTCCTCACACAGATTTTATTAACCATGTTCTGTACTTTTCTGGGCTTTCTACATCTTGCTTGCAAGGCAAGATAGCCATATCCAGCTTCCAAAGAGAGCAGTCTTTGAGAAGCAGCTTTCCTGCAGTTCAATTTACCATTATATGGAKCTTTTAATTAAAAAAATACAAAGAAACAATAAAAAAAACCCCAATGCATTACAGATTAGGAAACTCCCAAGAATTAATGTCCCTTTGTGTACCCAGGGGTACAAAGGTGACAGGCTCAGCTCTGGACAGCTGAGAGGCAGGAACGTGTCTTGTATGTGACCATGTCTTTTTATGCCCAACAGGGCATTTTTTTCTTGGAAGATGCTCTTGTTTGTGCACACATCCATGTTCAGTGGAGTATAAACCRGGGAAAAAAGGGCTCTAAATCCAAACCAGGTTATATATAAGTGTAGTAGGTCAGGCTGGAATGAGAAGGCAGCAGTCAGTGAGGCAGGTTTTCAGATCRTATTTAAGGATTAGTCATCCAACAACAAGGATGAAATTGTAAGGTATAGGAAAAGCCAACCATGAAACCGAGGCAGSTCTGGGATCTGACAGCGTGTGTGCCTCAGCCAGGCAGTTGTATTCTTTTTTCCCTGCATGTGAGGCTGAGAACAGTTTTGCCTGTGTAAGGTCTGTTTACATCTGTCTGACCTTGTGCTGCCTTTGTGCATAGAAATCTTTTCGCAATAATTCGTCATGGAGTTTACAAATGCTTCCTGATTAGGTTTTTTATTTGTGTGTCCCTTTCCTCTATGTTGGGGCATTCAAAAATATACTTTTTGCCTTTTCTTGTCCTGGATTATCAACTGCAGTGCAATGCTTTTCCTTGGTTTGCTCAGAATCTTTTGGCTGAGAGAACTGAGCACCCAAACCCTGCAGTTGTTGGCTGTTAARGCATCACTGTGCTCATCCCTCCCARCTTGTCCTTTCTGCTGTGAGTGGATGCAAGTAATTTAAATATGTTTTTACATCTTGTTTCATTGTGTACACAAACATGTTTGGGTTTATTTTTATTTTCCATAGACATTTACTCATCCATAAGTGCCAGTGTTGCAGTTACTTAACATACATTACACAGGGTGGTGTTGCATTCCCTCTGGCATTCCTCAGCTCTCCTGTTGGGTTGCTGGGTCTGTAGTGGGAGTGGGAAGCTGAGCCCTGGCASCACCCAACTCTGGTGGGGGATCTGTACCAAACATCCTGCGAGGMATTGGAAGTAAACGGGTTTGAGATCAGGAATGAGGATCATAGTGGACAYTCCATGTTAAATACAGATCGGAGTAGTGGAATTGCTGTGTCAAGGTCATTTGTCTCCTAACGAAATTSTTGGCTGCCTGTATTTTTCCTCGTGACACAGTTTTGTTTTAATTGTGCCTCTTTAATTGTGTCAGACGAACGATGTGTGGGGTGCTCTGGTTGCGAACACCTTTTTGTTTCTTCAGCTGCTGCTGCTCTGTTGCTATAAAAAGGGTGATCTCAAGGTAGGCTTCCCACAGGGTGAGAGAGGAGTTTGAATGTAACCATGGAAAGTTTAAATGGCCTTTCCCCCTCTCCAAAYGGCTTTTCCCTTCTTGGTGTCTCCCAGCGATTGATTTTCCTGGCACATGGGAAGGGTGAAGGGTTGGATGTTGATTTTGCAGGAGGCAATGTTATTAAACGTGGTCTTTTCCTACCAGCACTGACCTGTGTGCTCTGCTTTGCTTCTCTTCCAGATATGGACGTGTYGAAAGTGTCAAAATCCTCCCTAAGAGAGGGTCAGAAGGCGGAGTGGCAGCGTTTGTGGATTTTGTGGACATCAAAAGTGCACAGAAGGCACACAATTCTGTCAACAAAATGGGAGATAGAGACCTACGGACGGATTATAATGAGCCAGGAACCATTCCCAGTGCTGCACGGGGATTGGATGATACAGTTTCCATAGCATCTCGTAGTAGAGAGGTTTCTGGGTTCAGAGGAGGTGGTGGGGGGCCCACTTATGGCCCCCCACCATCGCTTCATGCACGGGAAGGACGTTATGAGCGGAGACTTGATGGGTAAGTTCCAAGGTTTCTCTAGGCAGGTATTTTGTATTTGATATGGTGAGAAACACAAACTCGTATCTAGGGCCCCCAGATGGATTTAAAATTTTGGGAATTATCTATGTTTCCTATTTTGGGTTGGAAACGGAAGTGATTTCTATCCCAGTGGTTGGTGCCTTGTGGATCCATAAGAGGATGTGTCCTGCAGCTGGTTGGATATCTACCTACACTTGAAATAAGGTGGTTTTAAGATGGAAGATTTCCTTTGGCCAGCATCGATATTGGAGTTACTCTTTTCTAGAAGTAACGATCCCATTTCTTGGATAATATTAAGGCCTTGCTGGATGTATCCCTGCTGCCAGATGGAGCTATCTTACTCTACAACATGTGGTGAAGTTCTCTGTGGAGTATCTTCGGAATACTAGAACCTAGAATTCGGTGAAAGCTTGATGCCTAGCTCTCAGTTCTCACTATACGCAGTGGGTATGTTAATTGAATTGACACCACCAAATTCATAGTAGACTTTATTGATGCGGCCCCTTGGATTCTACCGACAGCACTTAGCCATGGAAATAACGCTTGGATGGAGAAGACCGAAGGCAGCTTGTGATGGTTCCATTTTGGATCTACATCATTTCCAAGTTATTGGGATTATTCTTTCTGATGGTATTGGCAAAAAGAGATGACGGACATTACTAAATTTTGGAAATTATAGTTTATTTTTTTTTAAAGCTGGGATAAGAACTACTGCCTTGAATTTATTGGATGGTATACAGCCAAGACGCCAGTAGCCATGGGGAATGGATTACTATCTAGTCTTTTAAAAAGCTCTCTGCTGCTCCACATTAAACATACTTTAGCTTTAAGGACGTGGTGCTAATACCCGTTTGTGGATACACCAGTGAGAAGTGACTGGGCTGGATGGTTACCAAGGCGGCCAGAGGATGCCTACTGGCAGCAGCGTGAGGGCCCTCGGGCCTCGGGGGGATCTTCTACCAGCTGCTTGATTCAGACTTAGGGCTGGAAATTAAAATTATGGATCTATTTAAGTGCCTTCTGTCTCAAGAAAGAAGTCTGGGGGTTTCAGAGTTACGGTTTCAGTCTGGGACTACTTCCGTCCAGTGGAATTTTTTTTGTGTCTTGTCACTAAGATTTTTTTTTTCTTGTTGGTGCATCTAAAATATCATTTGACACCCTTGCCCATTAAGAAGGTGGATTACCCCTGTAAGAGGGGCCAAAATTGGGGAAGTTATGTTCACAATTCTCTCCCTAGATTTAATTGGGAATATAGGTCGTGTTTCCACACTTGGAAAAGGTTGGTATGTCCTGCCCTGTGTATATTAGCCCCTCTCCTAACCCAAGTCAAACCCTCTCTTTCCACTAACTCCAGTAGCTTAGTACTAATAGATAAATGAAGAAAGCACTGTAGCCAGTAGCTGTTCAGCTCTGCTTCCTCTGTCTGTCTTCTGTGTCCTTTTCACGGATAAGGATTTGTTCTTTCTGTCAGCTCTGTAGCAATAACCTGCTAGAAAATACTGCTTTTTCTCTGACCTCATTAAATCAGCTCTCACTGATTAACACTTTGTAGGATGATAAATGCAATTGTTTATAAAATTGTTGATCTTGGTCCTTCAAAAGGGGGAAAAATGAACCAAAACATTGGCAGATCCTGAAATATCTTTCAAAATTCCATTRTTGTGAGCAAGAGGTAATGGAAATTAAAAGGCAATAATGAATTTCAAGCAGTTGTAGAAATTAATCACATTCTCTTGCACTGCTTAAGTAGTTTATTTTATATAATTTGAGAGAAAAAATGCAGGCAAGATGTGAGTGAGCTCTGTAGAAAGTTTGATAGGAGTTAAAATTTAACCACAGACAGTGAATATATTGAGAGGATTAAGGATCTAGTGATTCATTGGAGAAAGAATGGATGGAACTTCCTGGGATGCTAATCAAAAAAAAGATTCAAATCCCATTTTCAGTTTATAAAAGATCCCTGAAATATTTCTGCCATTCGAACTAGAGCTGTGATACAGGAGAGGAGGAGGAGACACAAGGCAGAATTGGATTATCAGGATTCAGGGGATTGAAGTGACTCATAACAGATTCTGAAGGAAGAATCCRAGAGAGAAGGCTGGGAAAAAAAGGTTGAAATGTCCTTCATAAGATGGATAATTAATTTTTAAATTAACTTTGGCTACCCTGCCATATTTAGAATTTAAGAAGKGTTTTTTAAATGTTCAACGTAACCATTCTGGATCTTCCATTTTATGGATGTAACTAAGATGTACCATCCTGGTACTTGTTTAAATTAGAATATTCAGTTATTTGTAGTATTCCTTATCTGTCAGTTTTATTCTTTATTTGAGAGATCACACTAACTGTCTCAGCATATCACTGAGTCTTTCTCAATTTAAAATGTTCGAAATATTGAAACAAACTGGACCATAGCTGCTGGAAAGCAGCAGCTCATGCAGATAGAAATTCTGTGATTGCAGCAACAGCAGCAGTCACAACAAAAATGCCTCCTAAAAACTGGATTCCCAGTTCTTGTGTAGGATCTTAGTATGTTCTGGCATCCTTGCAGTTCCAGCATCAGTAATGAAGATGATTCTTTAGTGTCCACAGCTTTTATAAGAAATGAGTGTAGCAATCTGGTCAAAGTAAAAATTCCCTCTAAGAAGGTGAAATATTTTAGAACAGCAACAAGAAACCCYCTGATTTTCTGGGAATTCTCTATGGGTTATGCCACCCCTTTTGAAAGCAGCTTCTTGCCTCTGGGTCATGCTTTACATGGAGGCTTTCATGGCTACAGCCCAATTTGTGATGCCATTTTTGCGGAAGAATAATTACAAGGGCTCCAGTAACTACCAAATTTTGAAAAAAAATGTGAAGCTCTTAAGCAAAAATGGAGAGAAAAAGAAGTTAATGATGATGTCCACAAACATGAAGTTTTTCTTTTTCAGTGAATTTCAAAGAAAAATAACCCAAACGCAACTGAAATGAGGATTCTGCACTGGAAAGCAGACTTTTTCCCCTGTGCAGGAAAGTTGCTGGTCATGAAAGCCCCATATTGTGATTAAACCAAAATGATTGCTCAGCTTGATCGTATACAAATCTAACTTCGGAGCCAAGTAAAATGTTTTGAAGTTTATCAGTGTTTGCTTGATAGGTTGTTGCTGGTTAGTGGAGAAGCAGTGGCAACAATAAGTCAAGTGCTGCTGTGAATGTTTGCATGATTTGCTTTTAGTTGTGCCTGCCTCTTTCTGATGCAAAATTTTTCCCCCTTCCCAAATGCAGGGCTTCAGATAACAGGGAGCGTGCTTATGAACATAGTGCCTATGGACACCATGAGCGGGGGACGGGCGGATTTGATCGGACGAGACATTACGATCAGGATTACTATAGAGACCCTCGGGAGCGGACCTTACAACACGGGCTCTATTACACTTCTCGGAGCCGAAGTCCAAATCGTTTTGATGCTCACGACCCCCGATACGAACCTAGGGCCCGGGAGCAGTTTACATTGCCCAGTGTGGTACACAGGGATATCTACAGGGATGACATTACACGGGAGGTACGAGGCAGAAGGCCGGAGCGGAACTACCAGCACAGCCGGAGCCGGTCGCCGCACTCATCGCAGTCCAGGACGCAGTCCCCGCAGCGCCTGGCCAGCCAGGCCGCCCGGCCCACTCGCTCGCCCAGCGGCAGCGGCTCCCGGAGTAGATCTTCCAGCAGCGACTCCCTCAGCAGCAGCAGCAGTACCAGCAGCGACAGGTAGGTCCCTGTGCCGTGGGCTGTGCGGGTCATTTCCTGAGGTGTGAGCGTTCCGTGGCAAAGCTTTGGTCGTTGATGCAGAAGTAAAGCAGAGTGAAGTGTCAAGAGGCTCAGTTGGCACAAAGGGTTCCGAGGGCATCGCAGTTGCCATTGTTCGTTCTTTCCATGGTGGATCTGTGCAGCATCCATAAGATGGTGGCTGGGCAAAGCAGCAACGTATGGACACAAGGCCTTGCTGCCTGTGTGTCTGGAGAATGGGTTACTTTTCTTTGCTTCGGTGAGAGAAAAAGCAGATTTTAAGGTCAGCTACTTTTTACAGGCTACACTTCAATGTTCTGTGGGAAATTATGAGCAGTATTGTTCTGTTTCCTCTTATTCCCTGTCACCACTGACATTCACAAGGTTGATTTGTCGCCTTCCCCTTTTTACCCCTGCTGCCTCACAGCAAAAATTGTAGACTTGGAAGAATTTAAAGAAAATAATCCAAGTTTGCTATTCCTAGGGATGCATTTCCCAAGCCCTTGGTTCTGCAATAGGTCTGTGTTTGTGTGGCTTTACAAAATACTTACAGGGGAGAAAAGAAGGTGTTAGAGATAATCACTGATTTCTTTTAAGAATTTTTWAATTCAGGTTGAAGTGTCTCTTGGTTATTTAGTCTTTTAAGAGTAAATTCACCCTATGAGTGGAAACCACGGAGCTACGGTTGCCCCCATGAATGTTTTATGCTCTTTGGTGAAGAGCTCTGCTTTTCAGGAGGGTTTGCAGAGTTGGCAGCTTTTCCTTTGCATACCAGGTGTTTTCTAAAACTGAAATTATTCATTAAATAAATAAGTGTATCAGTAGAGTGTTTGGTTTCAAAGGGCCTGGAGTGCCAGGACAAGGGGAAATGACTTCCCATTGCCRGAGGGCAGGGTTAGATGGGATACTGGGAAGAAATTSCTCCCTCTRTGGATGGTGAGGCCCTGGTACAGGGTGCCCAGAGAAGCTGTGGCTGCTCCTGGATCCCTGGAAGGGTCCAAGGCCAGGTTGGATGGGGCTTGGAGCAACCTGGATAGTRGGAGGTGTGGAATGAGATGAACTTAAAGGTCCTTTCAAACCAGCCTGTTCTAGGATTCTGTGATTATCATTGTACATGGAATTTTGTCACTGGCAGAACTGTCTGATCAAGGGAATTATTCTCACAAACCCTTACCTTGAATGTGTAACCTTCTGGAAGGRTGAGATGGGCTGATGCCCATAGAGAGTGTACAGAAGGGAAGATGAGGAAATCAGTTTCTCCTCTTCTGATTGCTCCATCCCATCATTTGTAAAGAATCATGCAAGGATTTATTTACTTCTTTTAATTATTGTTTTCTCTTCCTGAATTTAGAAATCCAGGTCCTGTCTTGGCTGGAGAGTAGGTGAAGATTTAAGACAACTTTTAGGCTGCTTTAAGCACTTGTTTCCAACRCCTCTCTCAATGAGAGCTTAATGCTTGAATAAAGACAACCCTTTGTCAAAGATTTTTCACACTTACTACAACTCAGAAAAATCAGAGGTCTTCCAGAGGTCTCAAAAAAATCCTGCAGAAGATGGATTGGTTACATTTAAGGTTTAATAAAAAAATCTTGAGCAGGGTAAGAAGACAAAATCTCTGCTTGGTGCTTTTTTCCTCCTTGCGGAATGAGAAGGGCATCCAAGAAACTCGTAATATTTATAAAATGTCATTGTTGGGATGTCAGGGCAGGATGAAATCCTGTTCTCAGTTTGAGATGACTAAATACGATCCCACTGAAACTAAGTTTTAAGATTTAATGAGAAGAAAAGCAGCATCTGCTATGCTTGAGGATTTCATTTTCTTGGCAATATCTAGTTGTAGTAATGGAAAARTAGACCATACTGTGGGAGGAAATAAAACATTTTTTTCTTATTAATACAATAAAATCAAACTCAGTTGAGCAAGTAATGGAATCTAGTGGATTGTATATTTAATTTTGAAGGATCAGAAAGGAGTTTTACATGTTCCTCAGCAATCTGTTAGATATTAATAAACATTTAACCCTGTCTTTACTTTGAGAAGCAAAACCCCACCTGGCCTTGAAGTCTTTCGAAGCACAAGTGTTTAATTTTTAACACACTTTGAATTTAGTCATGTAAATAATAAGCCACTCATACCCTGTGGTGAGCAAAAGCTGCCTCACCCCCTTTTCCCTGGTTCGGTGCTCCCACTTGGCTGTATAATATATCCAGTTTCATTTGTCTGGAGAATAATTATTTCCTCCAATTTCCGTGGTAGTCTCAAGGATTTTAGCAAGGTGGAGATTCTCTTACGGGTTTTTAATAAGTGAAAATAGCCGATTTTGTGATGCCATGGCGTTTTTAAGATCTTTTTAATGGCACTGAGTTCTTCTAAATTGTAAGAACTTGGTCACTCAAGTCTCGCCCTGTTGTTCTTAACTGGCAAAGTTGTGTTCCCTGCCCTGGGGAGTGCTGGGAACACGTGGTGGGTGTTCAACACTTGTGGGAATTTTTGTGGCTGGTAYTGTCCTTCAGGAGCTGTGATAAAGCAGCAGAAAGGTGGTGAAGGAGAAGTTTGGGTTTCCTTGTTTGATTTTTTCCAAGAGCTGTGTGAAGTAAATAACACTGATTAAATGGAATTGATTTTTTTTTGGACAGTAACATGAAGGTGATCTGCAGATGGAACAAAAATTAAAAACAACCAAAAAAACCCTTTATTTTGTAAAGATTCAGAATTTGTTGTATTGGATCTCAATTAAACCTTGCTTTAAATATCTGTTTGGAGGCCTTTGCAGGTAATGGAGCTGTAAACGAGTAATTTAGAAACTAAAACCAAAAAGAACGCGTAAAAAAATAACCAATATTCTCTGAAGCATGGCTTCATTTGGGGTGTTTTGTGGCCTCTCAGAAGTTGTCTGCTGGGCTGAGTTGAGGAAGCTGGTGGATGTAGATGGTTCCTGCATGGATTTGAGGAGGAATTTGTGTTTTGAAGTCTTCTTCAAAAGAAGATTGCTCATTTCCTGCCCATATTGTGGAAAAGGAATTTTTTTATCACCTTGAAAGAATAGAAAAGCCCTTGAAAATGATAATTACCACCAGAAGCCTCAATTTCTCCGTTTTGGTGATTCAGACACACACCACAAATGGTACATTAGCGAACATATTTTCTGTACTGTGTCATGGAAAAAGCTGGATATGGATGGAAGCTGGGTACTCCCATAGGAAGCAAACCAGATTTTGTMTGTGCCCTGCCCAACCTCCTGGAAAAATCCCCCCCTCCTTTTTTTTTCTTATTTTTTCTTTTTTTGGTTGTTGTTGGTTTGGATTTTTTTTCAGGAAAAGCTCTTTCCTAGGCTGCTTGTCGAGGTGCTCTAATGTGCTAAAAATAATTTCTGTGCTTTTTGATTCAGTTTTGTAATGTCAAATAGCYTGACATGTCTCTTGCTGCTCCATGTGTTAGTGATTATTTTTAAAGCTTCATTGCAGCAGTGTGCTGAACCACCCAGCGCTGAGAGTGGGGCATTTCGCTCCTAAAATCTTTGCTGGGATGGAGTTTAAATTAATTTACAAAAACCCAGGCAGAAGTGTTTGATTTCCTGTAGGTGATGTCCAGGCTGTGAAAGCRTGCACACGGTGTGTGTTCAATTTACAGATAAGCGACCTGAGATTTCCCTTGGCCTTTACTTTTTAAGAGTCTTTATTCAGTTGTCTGATGTGGAAAATGCTGGAGGATTTACTAGTTCAATGAGTAATTTCCTATTGTATGCAGTCACCTTTAATTTATGAGTTGGATGAATAATTAGTTAGATGAATATTTCCCTATAGCTTGTGAAAATATGAAATAGATGTTGTGAAATTAAAAGAGCATTTTCAGCTTAGGTACAAGACTGGTTTTATTTTCACGAAGATCTAGGTGAGCACAGTCATTCCAGTCTTAATGATATCAAGCAACGGGAAGAAGATGAACATATAGGTACTTGAAAGATTGAAAATGGGTATTTTAAAAATAATTCTGATAGCTGTATTCAGAGTTCTCATGACAAGTGGGCAAGGCATAAGGTAATTAGAGATTGGTTTTAATTTTAGAGTTCTCTGTGTTGAAATTCTTTCTGGAGCAAGGAATTACCATTGGAATGGAATACATGTGTGTCTTAATATTGAAATAAACTGATGAAAAATACTGCCAAGAGAATTTTAATCATGGGAAAAACAGGCTTCCTGAAACCTCCAGTGTATTTTATTTAGCCAGGGACTTTCCTACCCTGTTTCAACAACTGAAGTGAAAGTAGAAAAAAATAGAGTTTTAGTTTCATTACATAATGCAGACCTTTCTCTACCATTGTCTTAATCTCCTCCTTCCCACTTCGTTTGCTGCCAGAAGTGATAAATCACTTAGCTGGGATTTGGGATTTTGAGTGGGTTTGGAGATGCCTGTGCTGAGGACAGATGAAAAATCAGGAAAAACGAGGTTAAATGTAGCTGTTTTGTCTTTATTGAAGCATCTGTGAGATGGCTTTTGTCGCGGTTAAGTAATTCCATATACCTTTACTACTGCAGAGATGAGCTGAAAATTTTTAATCTCTTCTGGTAGAACGACAGGGTTGAGCAGGCTTCAGTTTGTATGGGAAAAGAATGAGGTTAAGATTTAGAAAAGAAAATTAAAGAATTTCTTAGAGTAGGAAGCCTTTTCCATTACACAAAGGCAACAGTAATTCCAGTCAGCGTCAGGTGAAACATTTTATCTTTACCTTTTGTTCACATAAACCCATGTACTGCTTTGATGTTTTCTCTGCGCGGTAAAATGTGAATTAGGGGAAGGAAATTTTTTTTTTTTTTTAAATCCACCTCAGATACTCGCAGGTTTGTGTTACCAACTGTCGAGCGTTTTCACTTCGTTCTTCCCTGTGTTTCTGCTCGTGTCAGCCYGTGCTGCTGCTCAGCTAAATATAACCGAGACCATCCTTTAAACGTGTCTTTTTTACCCTTGGGGACTGTATCGAGTTTCTTGAGATTGAATATAGGCAGAACATTTTCAGATAGAGAGACTGTAATACAGAAAGAAAACCTTTATACTCGAGATATGCCCAAAAAGACGTACCTTTGTATGTGTAACCACGTAAACATCTCCTTCAGTGCAAAAAAAAAAAAAAAAAAAAAACAAAAAAAAAACCAAAAAAAACCCCCAAAAAAACAACGTGATATATCAAACTTCTCTTTACGGCTGGTGAGGAAATGGTGCCTCGGTGCCCTTGGGAGGGAGCGGCCGCAGCCCGCTCGTCCCTCAGCCTCCCGCCCCGGCTGCTGACAGCCCGCATTACCTCAGCCCTGGACTCGGCAATAATCTATTAAAAATGTGCGTTGCATAATAAGATTTTTATCTCGCTCTGAAACACCGCCGCTTTCTCGCCTCACAGCCGGCGGAGCGCGCCCGCCGCTGTAATGGCGGCGCGGCCGTGGGGCCGTTTCGGGGCGGGGAGCGGGTGTTTGTGAGGGGAAAGYGGGTGTTTTGTGGGGGCAGAGCGGGTGTTTCTGGAGGAAGAACGGGCGCTCCCCTGTCCTGGTGCCCGGCGCGGGGGGCGGCTGTTTGCTCTCGCTGAGAACCGGTCTGAGCCGGCGGGAACCGGCCGGGGCCGCCGCACCGCACCGCCCCCGGGGCGGGACCGCCCGAGCCCCGCGGAAAAGCGACGCGATTGCCACGAAAAAAAGCGCCTTTTTAATAAAAAAAAAATAAAAAATAGAATCCCTCCCCCACTTTAGCACTGGAGCAGCTTTCGCTCCTGCGTGAAGGTTTTCCCCTCACAGAGCGCAGGGAAATGAAGCAGCAGCGCCTGTGTCAAAGCCGGCTCTGAGGGTGGAAAGCCACCCTCGCTCCCTCTCAACCTTCCAATTTTAGGTCGTTTATTTATTTTCTTTAAATCTTAAAKGCTCTGCTTCCTCTAGAAATTAAGCACTAGTTTCCTCGCTGGAGGAATCAGCCTAAAACCGCCCCCCCCTTAACATCCTAATACCACCGCTGCCGTGACTGGACACATKTTCAAAATAAAATAGAAATTCTAGCGTTGTTGGCCCCTCTCGGAGAACCCACCTCCCCTCCCCCGCTTGTATACAGATAGACAATAAAATAGTTTTAAACGTTATAACCAATGGGGAGGATTTTTTTTTTTTTTATTTTGTACATAATTTTCTTGGCATGAGCWGCCCAAAAAGGAGTGGACATTTGGCTGCAATTAATACCCCCACCCCCGCCGCAGTGCCAGTAATAGTTGGTAATTGCTGGCTCTAAATGACAAAGCAATTAAGCCTCTTCCTAAATGTGCAGAAGTAGGTGTTTATCTAAATCTGGGCTGTCAGGCTTTGTTTCTGTGTCAGRGCTCAGAAGCTCAGCTGCTGCTTTCTCAAAGTGCATTTGGTTCTTTACAGGCAGGCGAAAAAAAGTCTTTTTTTAGGTTAATTTCAGGAAAGGAGTCTTAAAAATAAATAATGTTGTGGATGGATGAAGTGGAAATTGCCCTAGAAAAATACTTCMGTTTTATTGCCATAACTATTTTGATCATTTCAAAATACTTTATTGTTGCTAGGGAGATTATTATTATTTTAATGCTTTAAAGGTTTCTTACAATGAGATCAGAATGCTTGCTAGAGAATATGAGGGTTTGTGGCAGCTGAATCCAGACTCTGCTGTGAACTTGCCTTTTCCTCAGCCGAGGGAGGAGGATCTTGGGTGTGTGGAAGGATGTGTGTTAAAAATGGTATTTTTGTCACTCCTGGACAGCTGCAGGTCTATGGGAGCCGGTGTGTGGTGTGAGAATTGGCTATTTTACGTCTTCTTAACTTCTTTTAGGAATGGTGGGAAAAACCTGAGCTATGTGGAAGGCACTGCTCCCACCAGTGTTGTGGGAAACTTCGGGCTGTTCCTTAAGTTCATGGGAGCTGCTAAAAATTGCTGTTTTCCCGAAGGTCAGGTGCTGTTAGATTGGGTTTCACTTTGGGATTGTGCRTGCGCGTATTAACAAAATGGTCACTTCTAATTGCGTTTTTAAGGCTTTGATTTCCTTCCAAGTATTTTGCTTAATCATCTTGAGTAGGCAGAGGGAAGGAAAGAATTAGCTGAGGTCAGGGAAGTTGAAGCTGCCCGTGTTGCTGCTCAGAAGCCGGGCTTAGTCTGAGGGATCCTGGAGGCAGGAAGAAATGTGCCTCGTGTTCTTTTCCTGCTGTACACCAGGAAAGCAAGGGGAAACTGGCCCTGAGAAAGCCAGGGAAAACAGGGAAATGTGTGGTGCCATGAGCTGTGTGGTGGCTGTCTGCCTCTACACGTGTGGTCCACATTCCCCTTTCTTTGGGAGACACAACTCAGATGTGAAATCGTGGCAAAAATAGGTTAGAGGGATCATAGTCTGAAAGTGCTTATCTGCAATGATGGTGGAGTCAGACAGCTCAGATGGAGACACAGACACCGCAGGCACCAGAGGTGGGGGAGAGGATCCCTGTTGTACAGCYCTTTGGAATAAAGGGCAGTTTAATAATTTCTAATGAATATTCACGTGGAGGGATGAATAGCAAAAGAGGAAGGCTGTGGCTTGAAGCTTGAACGCTTCCTGAAAAAATACCAGTCATTACAGTGATCAAAGGAAAAATCCAGCCACCGCCTGGGCTCAGCCATACGTGTTCCCATTAAAGCCTAGAGAGAGCGTCCCTTCGGACTTGCAAATACAGTGATTYGTTGCGGGGCCTTTTTTTCCCAAGGAGGAGGTCTCTGGCTCTGCCGGAGGCGTGGGTGCAGGAGGAGAGCCTTCCCCATAAAACCTAAGGGCTGGGAGAGCAGCTCTCCTCGAGGTGTGTTGCTGYGACTTGGGCATTAACTGTACAAACAACTTCAGGTGGAACACACTGTACTTAAATAAGGTCACAGGGATGGGAATTAATAGTAAATAAGCCTTATTGGGGGAAAAACCAAAAAATAGTATCATCCCCTAATCTTGCCCATTGAATTAACCGTGTACCTGATGCGCTTAGCTTTGCCCTTATCGTCCCGGCGTTGAGCGTAGTCCAGCCGCAATGTCGCGAGAGCCGAAACCACTAATGATGGCATCAAGGGTTTAAGTGCAAAAGCTTCTTAGCAGGAGATTAGGGATCCCACTCCAGATCCTTGCAGTCAGCTTGTAATTCTGCTTGGACAGGAGAAGGCAGCACGGTTCTGAGTGGAAAATCACAGGCTCGGGGGAGAGGTGAGGGCTTCAATGTGTTGTGTAGAGGAGGAAAAATTTATATGTGCTGGTACGAGGTCCAAATTTTTTAAAATCTTGAAGGGAAGCTGAGTTTCCAAAAGGAGGAAGAGGGAGATGGGCACTGTGTAGATGCCATGTGAATAAAKTCTTTGCAYAATTATTCATTAATTGCCTAATACAAGACCAAAAATAACTTTGGCATTAGGAAACAAGACTTCTCTGTGATCCTTCGTCTCAAGAGACCCGTAACAAAGGTAGGGGACCTGTTCCTTTGTTTCCTGGTACTTCCAGCTGTGGGTGCATTCTCCTGTCTGGAGAAGCGAGAYGTGGAGCCTTTTAATTCCTTCTCTTTGAGAAATGTCTGGGCTTCAGTGCTTCAGTATTTAGCTCAAAGTGATGGTTTTGGCTAGAAGACACTTAAAAATCCAGGATGGCAGGAAAAGTACCTTTTGGAGAATCCTTTGTRTGAGAGGAAAGTGATTTTCAGGGCTGTATCCTCATTTCTTCCATGGGTTGCAGGATATACTCTGCAGGTGCCCAGAAATCATTCGTTTTATACCTGGGCAAAAATATGAGAACCTCATCAAACCCTTTCAAAATTAAGAGTAATTAAGGCACATCTCCAGCAGATCCCAGGTCTAAGGGCATTAACGTACTTATTATCTCTCATCCSTGTGAGAGCAGAGAGCTTTTCTGGCGTGGTAACTTGGGAAAGAAAGGAACTATTCTCTTCTTGAAAGTGAATTCCCAAGAATGCCCAGCCCTGGATCCCTACGGACAAATGGTACTGGGCTGGGCTCAGTGAGATGCAAAGTGTCCTACTTACTGTGGCTGCTACAGGTCTGACCTCCTTGGATCATCTGACACCTCGTTGGGTAAGAGGTTGCTGCAAGATCTCAAACCCTCAAATTATGTAAGATTTGCACAGTTGGTTTGAAGTTGGTCCCTCCCATGTTTGTTTACTGGCTGGTGTGTCCTGTTGGATTGTGAAGGATGAATAGTCACAGAAAGGAAGCTGTTGGGTTAGTACAGGTTTTCTGTTCCTCTTCGTTTTCTAAACGTGTGTGGAGCTGTGCTYATCCCTGCTCTGGAGTCTGGGAATACGCTGAGGACGTCCTGCATCTGTCTGGGCTTTGCTGGGTGAAATTTTCAATTTGTTTGTTTGTTTTTGAGGTGGAGGGAAGGAGGAAAGGCTCGCTGTGTTGCTAGAGGAGAAAGAGAGATGGTATCTAACAGTTGTCTCAGGAGTGGATGTTGGGTTTTCTTTTTAATATGCAATTTCCCTTGAACCTGGAGAAATCACGTTAAAAAGGAAGGTGCTTAATTAATCCTGAACTGTGGCTGCCATGATTTGGGGGTTTGAAAGCACTGGCTCCCATAAGGGAAGCACGCAGGCTTTGCCTGTGGGAATTCCTTGGAGGACTTTTCTTGAGTCTTATCATCTCCATTGTGCCATCAAAATTGACTCGTGCTGCTCCTGCTTTCCCAGCTGCTTCCAAGTGGGATGGTGCCAGTGTACAGGCACTCGGTACAGGGAGGTGTAAGGCGTTTTTTTCTGTATTTTTCCCTACTTTTTCATTTTTCTCCCAAACTAAGTTCTCACCCATGCTTTGCAAACCCTGGTCAGTGCAAAGGAGCTGGCCCAGGCTTTCGGGAAGGAGGCTCCCTGGACTTCTGACAGTGTGTGGAGATGTAATCACTAAATCCTAACAAATTCTATGGAATTAAATTACAATAAGGTGCTTTTTGCAGAAGTTACTCTTAAGTGACAAACACTGTCATATGATACAGGTTTTGATGTGTTGTTTCGGGGTTTTTTTTGTATGTTTGGGGTTTTTTTTTAGTTTCTGAGCCTGACATGGCTCTCCATTGTTGCTCAACAAAGTAAAATCATGGTCTCTTCCCCAGCCTACTGCAAGATCCACAATAGGTGCTGTGGCACTTTTCCTATTTCATACAGATATTTTCTTTTTGGTTTTATTTTCATGACTTCACTGTTTTCTACCCATGTGAAAGCTCACAAAAAGTTCTACTTCTATTTGTATTTTTATTTGCATGTGGGCAGCAAAATGAAGTAATTCCTAAATATAGCCCCAGCCAAGAGATCCATCTGTTCCCTGCATTTTAAAATGGCAAATTAATCCTTAGCATACAACTCATCAAATGTCTTCTCTCTAATTTATGCTGCCTGAGATCACAGAAATTACTTTTTTTTTTAACCCAGGCTTTCCATTTTAAGTAGTCCTTTACTCCAGAGCAGCAGCTCCAATTCCGGTTTTACAGAGGCCTCCTGTGCTTCTCCAGTCACTGTTGTCGGTCTAAAAAGGGGTACTAAAAAAAAAAACAACCCTCCAAAATTATTCTTCCCTTCATTTCCTTGGTGTTTCTTTGAAAGGCTGTACAAGATTCTGTTAGAATCTTAGATCAGAAGGAGAACTTTATGATTCTAAGATGTAAGGGAATTGAAATTCTCTTTGAAAAACACCCTTGATACATGGATTTATTTCGGATGGAGAGCTAGGGTTGCTCTGTCCATTTGCATTTGGATTTCGCTCTTTGGACAATAGTGACTATTTTTAGAAGTACTAAACTTCCACAGTATTATCTGCCATAAACAGAATTTCTATATTAAGCTTTGCATGTTCCCAAATTTACTTAAGCAGCATTGTAGCTCAGCTGTGTATCTTGGCATGCCTTCCGTTGCAGCTCCTATCCCAGGAACAATTCTGTTTATAGGAGAGGATGCACCATTTCAAAACTGCTCCAAATCAGGAATTTCAACAAATCGTGTTTTGTGTATTGCTAAAAAAAACCCCAGTGCCTTGGGTTGGGAGGAGGCAGTACATGCAAACAGTGCCTGGTTTGGTTTTTTTTAAGGCAAGGTGTGATGCTTTTCTGARACATGAAGACAGAATTAATTCAATKGGGCTGTTTGCTGTGATCTTCTGGCATCTTTATGTTAAAAAATAATTGCAATAACTTGAAAGTGAATCAATGCTAGGGCTTTTTTTGTTCTAGCATGTGTCTGAAAAAGGCTTTTCTTCTGGAAGATGCCCAATGCTCAACATTTAGTCAGTGTGAAATTGTTTTAAAATCATATTTAAAAGTGTRTATTGTCAGAAATTCATTTGACAGGGCTCTTAAAGGAAAAGAGGTTGCTTTTTGCTCCTTGAGTAAATGTGTGGTAGCTTACTTGGATGCAGTGGTGGTTGCATGGCATTTCACTCCCCTGGCTCATSGGCAGCACTTGGAGTAGAGTTTGGTGTTTTTTCCTAGGACACCAAATAGGTACCTTYGTGAAAGCAGTGCTGTTGTTGTTGGGGAAACTGCCTTGAAATGTTGGGCTTGATGATCTTGGAGCTCTTTTCYAGCATAAACGGTTCTGTATTGTTTTCTTGGTATTTTGAAAAGATTTGGCCACCTGTGAGCCAGGAGATCAAATTCCTCAGCCTGTTCCCTCCATGAGTTGTGGAATGACCTTGGCCTCTTCTCACCTCCATCTGCAGTGGATGTTAAGACTTATTGACCTTCCATGAATCTGGTACTAAAACACAGCTTTTGTTCAAAGATTTCATGTGCTCTGAGGTGTCAGTTGCAAAATACTAATTTAGATCATCAGCAGATAGGTGGCAAAAGCTCTTCCTTTTAACACAATTATGCTACTTTTGGCCAACTTTTGGCCAAAGGGCTGAAACCCTTTTTTCCTGACTGACCACATAGCTCCTCTGAGCTCTGTCCTGCTGTTCTTAAAGCCACTGTAATGGCAGGCTGATCTGTGCCTGGAGCAGCAGCTCTTCCTCAGGCATGTCCTGGCAGTGCTTGGAATTATTTGTCTGAAACATGGCTGGAGGAGGTAGGAGTTCAGGGTGGCTGTAGCGGGACTTCTCACGAGGGATCTTGACCTAGGGCTTCCCTCCGTGAAGGTGATGTTAAATAGAGGCTCATCCTGCTCACTGATTCTCACACCCACCCTCTTTCTTCCTTCTGCATTGGTGGATGTTTAATTGTGGGAAAGCAGAGCCAAAGAGCTGCTTTGTACTTCACCCTCAAGGCCTTGRTGACTTTTATCTTTCCCAGCACTGAGCTCCGTCACTGTGGCTGTTTGCTGAGAAAGCATTTCCTCCAGCTTCCCAGGGTTTCTTTTGGAGCGTGAGCAATCTCAGGGAGCATCCATGTTTGAAAATGACGGTGGCTGGGTAGGCAGGTAAACTCCAGTTGCTCCTAAATTCAACACCAAACCCATCCACAGCTGAGTTACCGGCCAGCGTGGGGAGCGTGGGGGTTGAGCATCTTCTTCCCAGTAGTGGGAAGCTGTTGTCGGTCCTGAGTTGGCTCTTTGCTCCAGAGACAGGCCAATGTGTTTGTGACTGACACTTTTTTTAACCCTCAGGTTAATGTTTTTAATTCTTGGTTGTACGAAGTTCAAGTTCAAGGACGGGGGATGTAGGTCAAGGAGCGAGGTGGCAACACAGACTGTGGGTTGGGCGCAGTGTCCTCAGCCAGACAGGGATTAGTATAAACATACATGTTTTTAGTAATCATAATAGATTATTTAGTTGCAGGGAAGAATTCAAAGGAGCCCAAGGCTGTCTGGAAACTGTGGGCACATGGCTGCAGGAGAAGGTGGTTCTGGGGGTTAGAGCAGTCTGTCCTGAGCRACATCTCCATCTTCTCTTTGATTCATTTCAGACTTYRATCAAAGATCAGGTGTCAGACATCAGGATAAAATAACTGACGTAAATATATTTAGRTATATGTAAATATATTTAGATATCTGTGATAGTGGCCTGTCACAGAAGTTCAAATGGAGTGTTAACAAGGCACTCACTTGATTTGGGACAAATATATGGTCAATAGTACCTGGAGGCTGTGTCTTCAAAAACTTGCTGGTCAGAGACTGAAATAAGTCCTGCAACAGTGTGTGTTAGTTGACCACCTAAAGGACATTGAGTTGTGTTGTCACGGTTGTGTTGCTTTCCCATGGCCTTTAAACATAATTTAATTTAATTTCTTTGGATTTAGGATTCCAGCCCAGCAGGAGATTATTGAAGTCTTCTCTCTGGGTGTGGTAAAGCAGAAAAAGTTAAGAGGAGGAGGATGTCCTCCTTTGATTAGTGTGCAGTATTTAATGATCTCTCTCCAGAGCAGTAAATGCTCATTTTATCTGTTGTGTGCTTTTTTGTGGCTGATTTTGTTTCCATGCAGCAGGTCTGGCCTTTCCCCCTCCTCGGTGGATTGTTTTATCATAGCTGAGTGCTGTTAAATACTTCAGAGTGTGTGACATGCACAAACCAAAGTTCCTTGGGTGGCAAGTTCTCAGAGGCTTGAACGGGTGCCAAGAATGTCAYGGAATTGCATCCCGGCGAGCTTTGCTCCCGAGGGGCGGAGGCCAGCGTGATGGGCGCAGGGTAATTACACTGAGGCAATGTTTCGGTGGCTTTCTCCATCCTCTCTCTTATATCTGTATTTCCAAGGGAAAGCCTTGTTTTGACGTGGAGGAGCGGGGCTCAGGCWCTTTGTGGTTTGCCTGTGTGGGCTGAGCCCCTTCAGCGCTGCCTGCAGTSGGCAGAATGCAGCAGTGGCTCGTTACCTCTTGATCTCATACAAACCAGCCTCAGAGGTCAGACTGGGTTTTCTGACATCTTCAGGTTCAACAGCTCCTTTGAACAAGGAAAAAATACTCTCATATTTATTTCTGCAGGTGTGTGAAATTTTTTCTTTCCCATACAAATGCCTTGGTGTGGGACACGTCATGTGTACAGAACAAGTGCCTGCCGCTTGCTTGGATATTTAGGTCAGTGTTGGAATCAGCTCCAACAAAGAGTTGCTCACCCTGTGCCCAGACCTCTGGAATTGTCATTKTGGTTATTCCTGCCTGTGGGAAGGTGTTGGAATGAGATGATGTCTAAGGTCCCTTCCAATTCCCTTCTGGGATTCTRTGATTCCTCCTTGGGTGTGGCAGAACAGCCACCTGGATTGTTGGAGTAACTGGGTGGTGTCAGGAGTGGGAATCTGTGGGAATAGGCTACTGCTGTTCTTRGGAAGGAATGTGTGATTTGATGTGCGTTTTTTGCTTTCATGTGTGTAGAGAACGTGGGGAATTCTGGTTAAATACCTTTTTAGGTTCATGTAGTATATAGCACTGGGTCAGAAATATCGGCCTGTAATAGCCATGTGCATATATTGCTGCAGTATATAATTTTCCATCCGGAAGTCAGAATGTTTCACAGGCAAAGATACTTTAATCCATTGCTAGAATGGAATATAGTGCATTTTTTAAGCTTTTATTTTAAGCAGTTGCCGTCAGATTTTTCTAAGTGTTGGCTGGCAGGTAGAAATTTTCTACCAGTTGGCTGGTAGAAAATCAGGCCTTTTTAATTCTTTTTATTCCCAAACAACACATTGGTACATTCAGGATACTTGGAGCAATTTTCTGCTGTTGAAGAAATCTAACTAGGTTTGTTCCAAAGCCTAWAAAGTATCCCAAGGATTTGTGTCTTCTTGATAGAGCTGACCATGCAGCACTGTCACTGCTGGTATTTTGTGCATGGAGATTGTCTGCGGTGACTTAACTCTGATCTGGAATGGGAGGGACAAGGAGAAAAACYGAGGGTTCCTGTTGCATCCGTTTGGAGATGGCTGCACATTGACTTTGGATTTCCTGACCCGGCTTGGGAATCTGCTGCTGACATCAGCCGTGAGAATAACCCGCCGTCAGCGGGGATGGAGTCTGTCCTCAGTAGATCTTTCTGGGAGATAATCTTCACTCGGAGATTATTCTGACAGGGTGTTGAGTCGAGCTGAGCCAGGCACAGTTCCTGATTTCAAGTTAATTTTGGCAGGGAAAAAATGATCATTCTGCATATTTCCTGAAAAAAAAAAAAAATCCTGAATTCTTCAGTGGGTCTGGTCAAACAGTTTTTGAAGGCAGCTATTGAAAAAAAATTTAAAGTTTTAATTTTTACTTTCTTTCACAGCTGAAATCTGGCATGAAAAATGCAAAGGTTTTTAATTGGTTTTAGGCRGCTTTTAAAAAAAATTTGSTCCASCAATCAGAGGCTAAAATCATGGAATCACAATCATGGAATGGTTTGGGTTGGAAGGGACCTTAAAGCTCATCTCATTCCACTCCTTGGAGTGGGCAGGGATGCCTTCCACTATCCCAGGTTGCTCCAAGCCTTGTCCAGCCWKGCCGTGGACACTCCCAGGGATGGGGCAGCCACAGCTTCTCTGGGCAACAACAGGTTTTRTTTTGCTTTTTTAAAACCTACATTGGCAGCTCAGCGCCAGCAGCACATTAWAGCTGCTCTCTGCTTTATCCTCCTCGACGGCTGCTGTGTTTCCAGCCATGTTTCCAGCCATGTTTGCAGCTTTGTTTCCCGCCTGCCACTCGCAGGGAGTCCCCAGCCTGCAGCTGACTCACTGCTCTCAAATCAATGGGCAGAAATGACAATTGTGCCACATTTTAAAATTGCAAGAGGGTGGAGGGGCAGGTTGTGAGATCCCTTGATTCAGCGCTGCTGCCATTGACGGGAAGCAGCGGGTTTCCCGTTCCATCGTCGGGCTTGAAGTCTGTCTTTTATCTCCTTCTTGTGGGAACAAAGGGCGGCTGCCTTTGTGTTCTTCGCTCAGTGCTTTCATTTCTCACAYGTAAACCCAGCATAACTTCATCGCCACTACCTGCAAACTGTAATTGCCTGAAAATGAGATATTTCTCTGGAAATGAGGAGTGGTTTGTGGGATACCAGGRTTTGAAATGTCATCTTTGCACTTAGAACTGAGCAAAGGAAAATTCTCTGTGCTAAATGAGCTGCAGTATACTGAGACCAKGAATGGAACTCCATCTTCCTTGTGGGTCCCTTCCAACTCAGGATATCCATGATTCTGTGAAATTGGGTGTATTTGGGTCCAAACCCCATTGCTGGATTCTTACATGCTGAGTCTTTGGGAATCAGCTCATGTGRATAAAATTTAGATTAGATTATAAATATATTTAATCTTGATTAATGGAAAATAGATACATAGATAAATACTGTAAATTATGAATAGATTATATCATGATTGATGAAAAATGGTTACATAAACAGTGTGAGAACACACATCCTTATATCCTCATAGGTAATGATGGAATGCAGATAAGTGTTTTAAAAGGGCTCGTAAACTACATCTGCAGTAAAGCACATGTGTAAGAGAAGGATTTTGTGTCCACCACTTGTTTTACTAAGAACAATCTCCCTTATTGCTCCATTTTTTCCATCTGACTTTGCCAACAGTAAAATGCAAACATTTCTTTTCTTCASTGCTGTAAYGCTGTGRAGTGGAACTGATTTTAGAAGTATCTGGGCTGGACAAAAGAGCATCTGAAATCCTGGTTAAATACTCAAATTCTTCCCCAGTTATGCCACGTTCCCGGGAGAAGTGCAGAGCACCATGGAGGCTCAGGGCTGTGAGCTGGGATGTCAGAGGAGCCGTTCCCAGCTCCCTCCCGGCGTCGCGCGTGTGTTGTGACAGCTCAGGAGATTAGTTCTTCGGCGTGCTGGCATTCTGCTCSGCTGACTTTACAGGGATGTGGAGGAGCAGGTTTTCCCATGTAGGGAAAAGGCTTTGTGCCAGAGCACACTCTGCTTCTGGAAAAAATCATCCCAGCTTTAATGGTGGTAGCGGAAGTCCAAAATGAAGTTATAAAGCTATTTTTGCACCATTTTTGACATGCCCCGAAACCTATTGATACTTGGAATGCTTTTAAGGAGGAAATGAGCAGAGCTGTTGTTTTATCCTATGATATTCCCATGTTAAAATTTCCCTAGCTCTTTCTAAAAGCTTTATGAACCTGCTTTTGCCAGAAGAATTTTTAATAACTTATTTTCTGCTTTGGCAACGGGCGGTTGTTTTCAAAATTACTCACAGGGAAAAGCAAAGCCATATTCTCATTTTAATATTCTGGGAACTTGTCCTTGAGCAGCTTTCAGGCTTCTTTCAGGGAGCTTTCAGATCTGTATATTTTTAAAGCTGAAAAAGRGTTGTGTTTTGCTGCTCAAGACGCCACATAATTCCCTGTCAGATGCTTTATTTTGATTGTGCTGTGAGCTATAACTGGGTGACACAGCAGCTATAATTAACTCTTCCATCATTCTCCCATTCACAGAACATCAAACCTTTGACTTACTTTTGAATTATTATATCCATGTTTCTTCAATTGGAAAAGGGATGGGGATTTCCCTAAAGAAAGGTGGGGATTGTTCTTGCAATCTCTTTTTTTTTTTTCCTTTTTTTTTCTAAAAATAGTCAGGAAATGATGACTTTTTTTTTTCTGGAATGTCTCAGAAAGTCTTGCTTTGCCAAGGGACACATATCTCTAAAACTCCCTGGGGAAGTGGAAGTTACCAGCATGATCGTTTTTTGCCAAAGTTGTCTAGAATTCAGACTCCTTTGTGGAATTTTTCACCCTGTTACACTGCTGTGTCATCACKTGGATGTCTAACGGTGTTATCCCAAGATAATATTTTTTTCTCTAGTGGAATGCTGTGATTTTAACAGTATGTTCCATATTTTTGACAGTCACAAAAAAAAAAAAAAAGCTTCTAAAAATAACCTGTTCTCATTTTAAATCACTAGTCAGATCAATTCAATGCTGCCTCTTGTTTGAGAGTTGCCATCTCAGCACAGTGAAATTCTAAAGGCTTTGGGCGTACTGAGTTGGTCGTGAGCGTCAAGATGTGAGAAGGGAAAGTAAAAATGTGCACAGGGAGAGGGTTCTGCAGCCCTAAAATCCTGTTTTAGSCTTCCCCAGGTGCTGCTGAACCTGATGGAGCTGCTATCAGCTTGGGAATTATTTTCAGTTTCTTCATACACACATTCTTTGCCCTATATTTGTGTGTTTAAAGAAGTTTCTCTATTCTTTGCCCATTTATTTCCCAGCAGCAGGCAATGTCTAATGTTACCCCTGGAGAACACTGAGGGCCTGATCATGTGGGGCTCAGTTTGTCCGTTTCCCAAAATGCTGTCGAGAAGCACTGCGGTTTGAGGATTTGAGGTGRTTTAGTGGAAAGCCAGGAGGCAGAGGGAATGGGATAAAGATGAGGAGGGAATGCTGCACTCTTTCAGTGATTAAGTAATTTATTAATGAGGAGGGCACCAAAGGAGGGTACACAGGTGAGACAGAAATAAAGGCATTTTACCAATTTAGCAGAAAAATGAGGCTGTGAAGGGACATCTTGATGGTGGGAGATTCGTTGCTGGAAAACACTACTGACTGTAGCTGGGAAGGGAAATGTTTATTATCCGTAAAGAGAGAGGTTGGATGGTGCAGGACAGCTGCCCTTGGGAAGAGCAGGGCAGGAGGAAGGGCTCAGTTTTTCACTCTGTTCCTGGCCTGGCTTTACTTTCTCTCCTCTCCCAAAGTGATGCTGAACTTCCTCCTCYCACTGCACTCCGGAGCAGTGGGAGGAGAATGTGTGGGAAAGGCACCAACGTGTTAAGTGGCTCGATGGGATGGGAGGGTTCTAATGAGAGGGTGAGACCGGCAGCAGAGTTTCTCATGTTTATTATTACTTCTGCATTTTTGACTCTTTTTGTTGTGTTTTATTTTGGTCTGGCCTGTTTTTATATTCTTCTTGGATTGTTTGCAAGTATTTTGGGACAGAGATTGTCCTCCCTTCTGCGCCTCCAAATATAATGGGGACAGAGCCCAAGGGCTTTTGGGAATATGCCACAGTGCTCATTACACAAAGATGTTCAGAAAGAAAGCCAGGTTTTTTGAATGTTTGAAGAAAARCACCCACAAAAAAGTAGTAGAAGAGCTCACAAAATCAAATCTTGGAAATTATTAGAAGCCTGAGATGGTTTCCCTGAGAAAAGAAASGGARAAGTTAAGTGGTGTAATGGCAAGAAGGTTTGTAAGAAGGGTATGAAATATTTAAGATAAGAAAAAGATAAACCTGCATATTGTTTTTCTAATRCGATGTGGAGAGGAACATAAAAATTCGATCAAGCAGCAAATTTCAGACTGACAGGGTTATTTTAGTACGTGGCACATCTCCCCCCCTCCAGCCGCCAAGTTAAAATTCCAGCAGAATTTTTTCAAAGGCTGCGCGTGTAATGGAGAACGAGAGTCTCCGGGGTTATATCAGACAAAATTATTTTTAGTRCTGTTCTGAGCCCTCGTGCCTTGGGGAAGAAATGAGCCACTGAAGCAGGATGACGTGTCCCCACTGGGCAAGCTTTAATAACATTATATTCTCTGTATTTCTGCCTCTCCTCGAAACATYGAACACTCCTGAGTCTGTGGATTAGATTGACTCCCTCTGTGATCTAATATGCAAATTCTTTTCTGTTGTAATTATTGTTTATAAAAGGCATTCTTGGGTCTGAATTCTTCGTATCCTGAAGTTGGAGGTTGAGGCTGAGCCTGGAAATAGTGTTTGCTGTTTCATAGGAATCCCAGAATGGTTTGGGCTGGGAGGGATCCTAAAGATCATCTTGTTCCACCCYGTGCCGTGGGTTGGAGMAGGGACATGGACATCTCCATCCATCCAGGTTATTCCTGAGCAGTTGACCAAAATCCTTGCCATGATTTTCACACATGGTCTCTTTGGAGTACAGATCTCTCCAAGAAAGATGCCTGAGAGCACAAAAATATTTCTTTTCATACGTGAGAGCGCTGGGAGGGTTTTTGAGGCTTCGTCAGACCTGTGCATCCTCCCTGTATTTCTCCATTCTTCCCACACAGCTCCTGAGCTGCTCCAGCATTGCATTACACTTAATTAAATCTCCACCATTGTCAGGGCACGTAACAGGATCTCGCTGACATTTTACCCATATTCCACTTCCCTGTCTGCTCTGAGGGCTTTGCAGAGRAATATTTGTAGGAAGGCTCTAAATTCCTGCGAGTAACTGGGCTGCAGCATGGAAGCAGGGTCAGGCACAAAAGGGAGGAAGGCCTGTAGACGAGCAGAAACTCTGGTATTTTGCTTTTTTTAATAAAATAACCATTTCCTGGGTCCCTTTCCTCCATGCACTCACCTGTCCTTGCCTCGGTGCCATTTCCAGCAGTGACTCCAGCAGCAGCTCGAGTGACGAGTCCCCGGCACGATCGGTGCAGTCCACGGCYGTCCCCGCGCCTGCGTCCCAGCTGCTCCCATCGCTGGAGAAGGATGAGCCCCGGAAGAGTTTTGGGATCAAGGTTCAAAATCTTCCAGTGCGCTCAACAGGTAAATTCACTTGGGAAAGGGGAGTAGGGGAAAAAASGGATGGGATGGCTGAATAACCTGTACTGAGTCTTTGACACACAGCAGCCAYGTGCTGCCTCTCAGGATGGGCGTCTTTCCCTGCTTCTGCCTCAGTTCTTGTGTGACAGTGGGAAAATTGCTTAATTAGTGACCATCTGTGAGAAACCCTCCTGGTCCCAGCTCCAAGTATTGGGCATTTCCAGCTCCTGGAACTGGTGCTTCCAAATAGTAATCTGGGCTTTCCCAGGGAAAAAACTGACACATCTCCATTCTTGCATTTAAAACTTGGATTGTTTAATCTTATCCCGCTTCAATTTATTTTTTAATTCAAAAAGTTGAGGGTTTTCTGTTTCAGTTTGGGTGCTTTAAAACACCCCTCAGTATATTTGTAAAGCCAGTGGATATTGCCTGGAAAGTAACCCAGGAAAGCTCAAGCTGAGGAGCGCCCATGATTGCTCCCTGTTCCTTGTGCTGAGCACAGAAGAGATCCTACTGGAAAAACCAGCATGGGACCAGTTATGAAACAGTTTTAACAATTCATGGATGCAAAAGCACTGGCTGAGCTAAATTAATATCTGTTAATCTTGTAAGCAGAGTGCCTGATGTTGGTATCTTCCTACAGAATTGGTTCCTGTCATATTCCTTGAAAGGACGGGATGCTAGGGTCAATATCACAGGAATCCCAGACAAATTGTATGGGCCTGAGTCAGATTCTGATGAATCTGCCTGGTTATATTTCTGAATTGACTGTACTGAATGCTGTATGACTCCAGCCTCCCTTTCATACATCTCCTCCCAGCTGTGTGCAGTATCCCTGCGGGATTTTTAGTCAAGTGTCCTAGCCATGTAAAACCTCGTGTTTAGTTTTTTGGATTTAAAAACCAGAGAAAGATCAGCCAGAAACTTTGGACATCAGTGAAATAAATCCCAAATTAAAAAGGGCACTTGTGTGAGCAACGAATTAAGCAGAAAGACAATCAAGAGTTCTTCCTGTGTTTTATGGTGGCACTGGGTTGGTAAAAGTTATGTTTCTGTAGTAGTAATGTTTCTTTGTTCGTTTAGATACAAGCCTTAAAGATGGACTTTTCCACGAATTCAAGAAGTATGGGAAGGTGACATCAGTGCAGATCCACGGTGCATCYGAGGAACGGTATGGCCTGGTGTTCTTCCGGCAGCAGGAGGACCAGGAGAAAGCACTGAATGCCTCCAAAGGAAAGCTTTTCTTTGGCATGCAGATTGAAGTCACAGCCTGGATAGGACCAGGTAAGGTCCATGCCATTCTCCCACAGGAGCRCTCTGGGTTTGTTCAGGAGCTGCTGTGAAGAGGCAGAATAGAAGTAGGAAACATACTTTAAAGAAACTAGGAAAACACCACAGAGCAAGAAGAGTGGATGCTCTTGGGTGAAACAGTGAGAGAGTTCCAGTGTTAAGCCTCAGAGAAGGAAAGCTACCATCCTCCCAAACAGTGGGATCTGCTTGAAGGAGCGATTTCATCTGCCATGTCTCGGTGGAGCAGCTGCCAGTGGGTGGTGTGAGTGCAGCACTGAGTTCTCCCAGCCTCGTTTTGTCTTCTTTTAATTAAAACAGCAACGAGTGCGGTGTTCTGTGGCAGCGCAGCCCACGTGACCGACCAGTGAGAGCTGCAGCCCTGAGCACGTGGTGGAGTTCTCAGACTGCACTTCAATGGCTTCTTTAAAAATTGATTCCTGAAAACAAACTCCTGCCACGTGCTCTTCCCGAAGTGCAGGGAAGCTTTACTGGAATTCATGCACTCAAGCACTGATACTTGTTAAGAGTAAATTTCCAGAGAAGCAGTTGAAAGATGCAGCTCCCTTTCTTCTGAGGATGCTCACATTCCTCAGTGGAATATAAAGATTTCAAATATCATATAAATAACAAGTCATGGGTGCAGTATGGGATGTTTTTCTCAGAGATGGTGGTTACTCTTGTTCAGATCAAGGAGACCTGAACAAACCAACAAGTGCCAAACCTCCAGGCATTACAAATTWCCTGCTCTCTTCTATTCTAGAAACTGAAAGTGAGAATGAATTTCGTCCTTTGGATGAAAGGATAGATGAGTTTCACCCAAAAGCAACGAGAACTCTGTTCATTGGCAACTTGGAGAAAACAACCACCTACCAYGACCTTCGCAACATCTTCCAACGCTTTGGGGGAATAGTGGTATGTGAACTGTGTCCTGTGTGGGGTGGCACTGCCCCCCTTTCTGTACAGGCCTGTGAAATGCTGGGAGTGGTGTAAATCTGAAACCAACAGATAATTCAGTCTTTCTGTAATAATCYGAGTCATTCTTCTTGCTGAAATACACATGAAGACTTTTCTTTGTATTCCAAGTTCAGCATATGAATGTTGAGGGGTAACTTAGCAGGAAAAACAGTCCCAGAAGTGTTTACAGAAGATGTCTCTCCTGCTGTTTTCTCCTGGTAATTGTCTCCTGGTAGCTCCGAAGCGGACAGGGTAGTTGGAATGTAAATGTGCCAGGTGATGTTTTCATGTTGACTCCTCAACATGATTCACACACTCAACTGTGTGAATCTGAGTTTCCTRTTGACTCCTGGAACCAGGGAGTTTGGTCAGTGCCAGTGGAAGCAGCCCAGGCATAGGAAGTTGAAGCAGATGGATCAGTGATGGCACATGGGGGATTTGGGTTTTCAGCTGAGGAGGAGTATCTGGATGAGGTAGAGCAACGCCCCCTCCTCTGCTCATGACACTTCCTATTAGTTCACGTCACTGTTATATTTAAGGGAAATTTTCCATGAAAGTGGTGCAAATGTCCAATTTAATTAATTTTCACAAGGGCATGGAGTGACAGGGCAAGGCTTAAGCTGAAGGAGGGCAGGTTTGGTGGGATATTGAGAAGGAATTGTTYCCWGTGAGGGCCCTGGCACAGGGTGCCCAGAGCAGCTGTGGCTGCCSYTGTATCSCTGGAAGTGTCCAAGGCCAAGTTGGACAGGRCTTGGAGCAGCCTRRGATAGTGGAAAATRTCCCTGCCCATGGCATGGGGTAGAATGGGGTGAGCTTTAAGGATCCTTCCAWCCCAACCCATTCTGGGATTAATTCTGAGATTGCTGTTGAGTCTGAGCTTCAGATGGTTCATGTTCTCCCTGTCAGCTGTGGGTGCTTGTGAGTGTGCTGGGCCTCCTTCACTCTGCTCTGACATGTTTTTATTGCTGCTGAGGAATCAGTCACACATACCAGCAATCCCATCCCTGCCCCCCCTCCCTAAAGAAGGGGGAGGTTGCTTCCATGTACAGTGTGGACCAATATAAAATCCTCATTTTATGATGTCTAGCCGCCTTTGTGTGTCCAGCCTCTGCTTGTATCCTTGACATCAACACTTGATTTATGAATTTGCACCATTCTGTGGCTTGAACCCTTTTCCAGTGTTAGAGCAGCAGAGCTCTCCTGATAAAGATGCTTATCAGTGGTAGTGTAAATTGGCTTTTGTGTGCCATGGTGCTCTCTGTCAGCATTTATTAATGGCTCACAATTGGGAGGCAATGCTCTCGCCGTTTCCAGGAAAACTTGCAAGCTCAGGTGCAGAAGGGACCAGCTTTATAACCTTTCTGAGGGGTAATGAGCACAATAATGATATTTTATTTGTCTGTCAGAAGGAATTGCTTGCCCAGGGTGAGTGGTCAAGTATAATTTGCCATGGTTGTAGTCGTGCCACTTCAGACACTTGGAAGTGTCTGATTTCCACTTAAATCATTAGGCCAGGGCTGTAGGAGTCTAATAGTTGTGTAAATCTCCCTGTTTACTTCTGTTTTCCCAGATAAAGAGCTCTTGGGTGAGACTGTATCAARCTGCTGCCTTGTCCCTAAATTTATTAACCATGAAATTAGCCTGTCCTGGGTATTGGAACATTTGTGCTCAGATCCATGTGTGGCTCACAAAGGCAGCTCTTGCTATTCCAACAAATAAAGCCAAACCCTCCACCTCCTATTTTCAGCTCGGAATGAATCATAATATCATGAGTTTGTTYGGAGGCTTCGGGTACATTTCCAGTGCTAGTGCTGAGCTTGTTTGTTAACCAAATGTCAATTCCTGGCTTGCTGGGTTTTTTCAAATCAGTTAAAATCAGCCTTTATTTGGCATTGTGAGCCTCCGGCTGTACTTGTGAATGGGCCTGTGATGGCTTGGGATTAAAGACCAGCAGTAAAAGAAGTTGAGGATCTTTTTTGCCTTTGCCATGAGCCAGGCTGGTTCARGAGATGAGTCCAGCATCACTTTGTGTTTCTAGGAACAGGATGGATCATGTTTATTTGRAAAAGAAGCCCTGCTTGGCTCAGAGATGAGGATTGGAGAAGATGTTTTCTCTTGAGCTTTTGTGAGCTAAAATTAATCTGTATTTCTTTGATCCTGAATTGTCTGTTCTTGATACAGTATTAACAGCCTAAAGCTGGTGTTTGTTGATCAGGCCAGGCTTAGTTCTGYGAGCTTGGATTTTAAATCTGCGTGATGAAGAGCTTTCCCTGCTCAGTRAGGATTTGGTTTTGAGATGCAGCAGAACAGTGAAGTTTTAACTGTCTACTATTGTTTAAATCCTCTCTCTGAAGAAAATATTAATTAAAGAGTTTGCTGTGCCACATGTCCCTGAAAAAACAAGTCCTCTTAGATGGGATTGACTGCTGACTGTGGGCTGTTGTGTTTTGTGCTTGTCCCCAGGACATCGACATTAAGAAGGTGAAYGGTGTCCCTCAGTACGCCTTCCTGCAGTACTGCGACATCGCCAGTGTGTGCAAAGCCATTAAGAAGATGGATGGGGAATATCTTGGAAATAACCGGCTCAAGGTAAAGAAATCCTCCCCTGGACTGTATCCTTCTCGTTTCTTCCATTGCGCCACCTTGGGATGTTCTGTAGCAGGGTAGTTTATGGAAGGAGGATGGTTTTTAGTGTGAGATCAGATCAGAGTGTGATGGTTYCAACCATCACCTAATTTGGATTAATCAGCATTTTTGTTGGCTCTGTCCACACGTAGCCYTGGGATTGAGGACTTGGAGACTGACATTGCCTGGTCTGGAAGGGCCATGCCTGGCGAGGCTGTGCTGGGAATCCATCCCGCTCCCGGTGACAAACGGGGCCTGTCAGACGTCAGAGCTGTCAACCTGTCACTTCTCARACATTCAAATTGTAGAAGAACCCAGTGTTGTCAAACACTGTATTTATTTAAACAAGCAGAATTATTTTCATTAATTGCTCTTTGATTTTTGTCTTGCACCTGCACCAGATGCTAAGTTTAGAAAATCCATACAAACAACAGCTTTCTGCAAATAAGTCTTTCATTAAGCGGGCTCTGTTCAGTGAGTTTAACCCTTGTGCACTGTACTGATGGAAGTTTTGCCCTTTTGTGTCCAGCTGGGTTTTGGGAAGAGCATGCCTACCAACTGCGTGTGGTTAGATGGGCTTTCCACAAACGTTACGGATCAGTATCTGACCCGACATTTCTGCCGATATGGGCCTGTGGTGAAGGTAGGTGGGAGGCTTTGGCGTGAGCTTCCAAGTCCTTACTGTCTTCCTTTCTTCCTATCCTGTCCTTTCAGCCCCCACTGTCCAGGGCTTTATAGCTCAGGTAGAAAAAGTTCTCTCTGGCATGAAATTTGGTTGACAGGGCTCTGTCAAYGTAGACAGTGACCCCAGTCACTTCTGGGGTTTGAAAACAGCCAAACAGAATTTTGAGTTAGCCAAGATGTTGAGTRTTGGAAACCATTTGTTGCTCTTGTGCAGTATAGTCTCTCCCCAGCAAAACTTCTTAAATGTTAGTTGGGGGAACAGCMGTCTAATTACATAATTGCTCTTACATGCTAATTACATAATTGGACATAACTATGCTTTTTTTCATCAAGACCAAAAAAATAGACTTTTTAAAAGCAGTCAAGACAGTCATGCTGCCAAAAGTACATGGACGAAGAGAAAAAGTCAACAATGGTGCAACACACCCATGTCACACAGCAGGAGCCTCTTCCATGCAAGTGATTTATCACATGCTTAAACTTCAGTGTGGGAGTTGTCCTGTGTATTTTTATTGGACACGAATGTGCTTGAAATTAAGCAACGTGTGTAAAATCTTTACAGGATCAGGCTCTGGCCTCCCCAAAGGATTTTTGTGGGTTTGTGTTGCAGCTTTGACGTTCTTTATTGTAGCTGTTGTTGCTTAAATAATATATTTATGTTGCTAAAGGAAGGGAATATTTGGAAATTGGGCATTTAGCAGCTGGTGAGGGGTACTGCAGRCTGATAACAAAAATTGGGTCCACTTGGGGATTAAATGTTCCCTTTACCTTTTTTCCCCCCTAAAACACATTGGAAATGAAAAAACCCAGACACTCAGCAAAGAAATACTACAAAAATCAGTCATAAAAGAAAAAAATACTCAAAGTAAAATACAGAAAAACAAAATAAAGGCATAATATACCTCAAGCCACAATATCCACAATTCAAAGCAGTCCCATGTCCTTTTATTGTGTCTTCATTCCAATATGCCTCATCAGAAAAGCCTGGAAATTCACCTTGCTAAAAATTATTTCCTTCCTGGTATCCTCATGACTTAGGATTTTGTTGGGACTGACATTAAGTCCTGTGGATGAGGCTCTTATTTGGTTTTTGTTTTGTTTTTTTGTTTTTTACAGGTGGTGTTTGACCGCTTAAAAGGCATGGCCCTGGTTCTCTACAATGAGATTGAATATGCACAAGCAGCTGTAAAAGAGACCAAGGGGAGGAAAATCGGTGGGAATAAAATTAAGGTGTGCAGAATGACCTCCAAACCAAAGCAAAACAGGCAAAAAAAAGAGGAACAAATTGTGTTTAGGCCTTCCCCCTTAAATGCTGGCAGTGCAGACTGCCAGGCTCAAGGAATACTTGGCGGGACACGCACGTCCCACATAGCAAAGGCTTAAATTATATTTTTATACTCGGCTTACCAAGATGTCAGGGAATCCTGAACTGTTACTTAAAAAGCCTTTTCCAGTATTATGCCATTTGTGTTGCTGAACTTGTGTCTCTGAGTTCCTGAGTGTCGGTGTCCGTGTCACTGCCTCGTTTACCCCAATCCAATCCAAGGCAAACTTTTGTCTGTTTTCATGTTAAAAAAAGGAAACCCRAAAGTATGAGCTCCTCAGGGATAACACATGGCTGCATTCCAGCTCCCCTGTGCTGTGCTCCAGGCTCTGGGGTACAGTAACCCCAATGTTGTCATGGGATCATGGAATAGTTTGGGTTGGAAGGGACCTTAGAGATCAYCTTGTCTTTCCTTGCCACAGATTTTTGACAGTAATTGAAAACACTGCTTAAAAAAATACACAGTAAATACTTCCTGGAGCAACACTGAACATTTACAGGGATATCTTGGATTTGGGTGAATGGGGTGATACCTGTTCTGACTGTCCCATAGTCCCACTAACTGAGGACGTGAGGTGTCAGCCAACCCTTTGAATTATCTTCCTTCTCTTCCTTTCTCCTCCTAAAGAGTGGGCAGTGATATCAGGCATGATCTCAGCAGCCTCCCACCTCACCCAGGGCTGGAAGTTGGATATCCTGTAGTTTCTGAGTGTGGTGTTGGATATCAGTCACCTTCCTATTCAGAAAAATGTATAGTCCATTAAAACTTCTCATCTTGGCTGCTTAATGACTTGGAATAAGCATCACTCCCGATGTGTGTCTGTGCTCTCTTGCTGTGGTTGCGCACAGCACTGGGCTGATTTAAAAAATAACAGGAACTAGAATGTTAAAAATATTCCTTTATGTGGTATACATGTAATGAAATCCATCCAAATGCTTAATTTTTGCAGTACATTATTAGCTTCTTAATATTGTCATCCTTGGCTAGAAAACACCAATTCTTGGAGTAGCTGGAACAGGGAGCTGCAGTTCAGGATTTGGTTCTTTTCCTTCTCTGTAACCCCAGGCAAACACTGTGGAGTCTGGAACAGATTCGTAGTCCTGACCCTCCTGTTGCACTGCCCTGAGATAAAAGGGACTTTGGAACTGTCCTGGCATTGAAAACATCAATACCACGATAATAATGTGTATTTTTCCTGCTGCTTTGCCCAGCAGAAGCCTCTGGGCCAGCAGCTACAACAACATAGTAGGGAGGTAGTCACACAGTTCCACTGASAAAGATATTTAGTCCTGGGAATGTGCAGGGCCACAATTGGGAAATGTTTGACATCCCATATTAAATTTTACCCCCATTTTGAGTTCTGCTCCCTCCTTCAGCACACCGGGAAGTGTTAGCAGAATATGATGTTTTCATGATTGAACGTGATTTCCCCTTTCTGTTTCAGGTGGACTTTGCTAATCGGGAGAGTCAGTTGGCATTTTATCATTCCATGGAGAAAACGGGTCAAGATATCAGAGACTTCTATGAAATGCTGGCAGAAAGAAGGCATGTATCAATATGTTTATTCAGAGTTTTGTTTTCTAACATCACCTTACACAATCCTCTTACAGTCACTGTCCTCATCATCTTACARTCAAATCTTCTTCAGGCCATAATTCTTTTAAAAGATTTTGTTACTCTCAACTTTATCCTTATTTTTAAGGTTTTATTAAAAAATCTCTGCATTTAATTTTTTTTAACTTTTTTACTATTTTTTGAAACAAATTTAGGTGATCAAACTTAAGCTGTGCAGATCAGAGCAGGCAGGATCTCACACATCCGAGGCGTAGCCAGTTACTGAAATTCCTCCTGAGGTGGAGGTTTTAGTTGTCTGCGTGATCCATATTTTAGTATCTGGTTTCTCTGGTGGGTCACTGGGACACAGTTGGGAGTCATTCATCACATCTTAGGAATGCAAAGAGCAGCTTATCTCTAACAGAGAAATGTGTGTGTTGGTGGGTATATATAAAGTCTGATAAGCTCCTGCTGCTCAGCCCTTGAACAGAGAGTAAAATCTGATCCTCCACCTCCCCCTTTCCAACAGGGCTGTTTSTAACTTGATAAAATAATATAATTTGCGTAAGGATGCATTTTTAGTTTGAATAATGCTGTGTCCTGTGTGGCTTTCCCTTGGCAGCAGCTGGCACCACATGCTGAATGGCCACTTATCCCTGCAGACCTGGCACAGAAACACCCCACAGTCTGGGCTTTTTTACCTCCACTGACTGAAAAACCACCTGTGTTTTATTGTCTTCAGAGCCTGGCTCATTGTTAGGGCTCTGCATTTCCAGGAATCAGCCCAGCTTGATGCCAGTTGTACCTGGGAGCTGGATAAACCCAATCGTTTTTGCAGCGAAATAGATYGGTCTGACATAATGCAAAATGAGCAGATTTAAAAGCGAGCCGTGTTTGAAAATTGACAATCAGGACTTCCATGATGGAAATACAAGTGTGCCTTCCCCAGGTCTTGCCAGATGTTGTGGTGTGCCAGCAAATAAGCATTTCCTCAGAGCTATACAGAGATTCAGACAGGTGAAGGGTGTTATTGGATGTTTTTTAGCACACAGGACTCAGGTGGGCTTGTCTTTGCCATGGAATAATCCTGAGCAGGACCCTGATTTCTGGTGTTTGGGCACACGTTAGTCTGGTTTTTCTTTCTCTGTCACTGTGCTCACATAGTCATTAGGAGATCCATAGGGATAATACATCATAGAGTGAGCCCTGCAGTGAGTCCTGTAATTCTGCAGCTCCTGGTGTCCCTCTGAGCTCCTTGCAGTGATGCTGAGCTCTGCACAAACCATCTTCTCTTGGTGTTGTAGTTGGAGCCAGTCTAAATAGGACCCAAAGGGAAAAAAAAAAAAAAAATCCCTGATCAATATTTTTAACTTCACAGCTGCTTTTCACAACATCCCACTTCACYTGCAGAATGAGGTTTTCATCTTCCATGTATTGTCTCTTTTTCARTTTTGTACTTTTAAGAAAAGGTGGAAGCTGTCAGCTTTTAACATAAAACATAAACTGTGAAGCCAGATAAATCTATGAAGAATCCCAGAATCATTTAGGTCCAACCTGTGACTGATCCCCACCTTGTCATGCAGCCCAGAGCACTGAGTRCCATGTCCAGTTGTTCTTGGGTGCCTCCAGGAATGGGGACTCCAAAATTCCCTGGGCAGCCCCTTCCAGTGTCCGACCACCTTTTCCATTAAGAAATTCCTCCTGATGTCCAAACTGTCTCTCGCCTGGCACAGYGTGAGGCTGTTTCCTCTTGTCCTGTCCCTGTTCCCTTGGAGCAGAGCCCAACCCCACCTTTGTACAGAGCGTGCAAAACACTCTGTAATGATGGAGAATTGGAACTCCAGGGTTTATTCCACCTTCCTGCCATGTTCATTGTTATAAATTACTTATTTTTGCTGCTTGAAGGTATTGAAATAGCAACCTTATTGCTTGACTTGCTCTGCTGAATGAATTCACCTGATCTTACAAACAACCTGATGTTTGTTGACTTGGTTTTACTGTAAACAGGCAACACCAGCAAGTCACATACAGTGAAAGCTAATTTGGAAATTAAAAGATCACCTGCAGGGCTCAGGATTTTTTAAGAAATCTTACCACCACTTTGCTGCTCAGTAAGGGAGAGATTCCACCCCTGACTTTTGATCTGACTYGTGTTTTCAGAGTCAGATGAAAGTCTCAGGTTCTGGATAAGGGCATCTTCACCCTGCCAGCCCTGTGTGGGTGCACAGATGCTGTGTTGGTTTTACCCTGATTTCATGCAAGGTTTGAATTTGACAAAAACAMAGGAGTGCGGGTGGTGAAGCAGTACTTGGAAGAGCTGTTATGAAATTGTCCATGAACTGCATTTGGTGTTTGATAAGTTAACAGTATTTAGTCCACTGCACACAGGTTCCTTGCCAAACCTCTGTGTGCAGCTGCCTTGATGCACATAGGAAAAAAGGGGAAAACAATTCCTTTCTGTAGGAAAAAAACAGTAACACAGTGCATTGGTTGAGAAGGAGAACTAGAATCTGTTTATTCTTCATTTTAGCAGAGACGAGCGAAGAGGATCCTATGAATACGCCCCTGACCGTACTTACTACGAGACTGTTCGGACCCCAGGGACGTATCCTGAAGATCCTCGGCGGGAATACCCGGCTCGGGGCAGAGAGTTCTACACTGAGTGGGATCCCTACCAAGGAGACTACTACGACCCACGCTACTACGACGACCCTCGCGAGTACCGGGATTACCGGGGAGATCCGTACGAGCAGGACATCAGAGAGTACAGCTACAGGCAACGGGAGCGGGAGAGGGAGAGGGAACGCTTCGAATCCGATCGGGACAGAGACCACGAACGGAGACCGATGGAGCGGAGCCAGAGCCCGACGCATTCCCGGCGCCCGCAGAGCCCTGGAGCGTCCCCCTCGCAGTCGGAACGGCTGCAGAGCGACTCGGAGAGGAGGATTTACAGCAGGTCCTCGGATCGCAGCGGCAGCTGCAGCTCGCTGTCCCCTCCACGATACGACAAACTTGACAAAGCCCGCGTGGAACGATACGCAAAAAACGAGAAAGTGGAGAAAGAGCGCGTTTTCGAGCAGGAGAGGGTGGACAAGGAGAAGCGCTTGGTAAGGAAGGAAAAGCCAGAAAAAATAGAAAAGGAGAAAACGGATAAGCAGAAACGGAAAGCGAAAATCCATTCGCCCAGCTCTCAGTCCTCAGAAACGGATCAGGAGAATGAGAGAGAGCCCAGCCCAGAAAAACTAAAGGGCAACAGTAAACAAAGCAAGGAGAGGGGTGACAAAGAAGGGACAGCGAAGAACCGCCTGGAACTGATGCCCTGTGTTGTGCTGACTCGCGTGAAGGAAAAGGAGGGGAAGGTGATCGATCAGCCTGCACTGGAGAAACTGAGGGCAAAGCTGGATAACGACACTCTGAAATCCCCACTGCTCGAACAGAAAACTCCGGTGTCCCAGGCTGAGCAAGCCAAGTCTGAGCAGTCTAAACTAGAACATGTCAGAACCAAGGTACAGAAGGAGAAAGCTCTTGCCAGTCACATTGAAGTGGTGGACAAGGAGGGAAAAATGAAACCCAAAAAGCACTTGAAGATAGAGCAAACTTCCGAGGGGGCCAATGCAGTTGATTTAGACAAGTTGGAGGCTCGTAAAAGGCGTTTCGCCGATGCGAATCCGAAGCCTGACAGGCAGAAACTGGATGTGAAACGGAGCAGCCAAGATGAGGAGGATGCACGCCTGGCTTTGAAAAAGCAGCTTGATGCGACRGTGTCTAGAGAAGCACCAGTGTTAAGGGAAGGAGAATTGGAGAGAAAACCCCTGAGGAAGGAGATACTTAAAAGGGAATCTAAAAAACTCAAACTGGAAAGACTTATTCCTGTTACTAGTCCCAAAGAAATTCAGGAYACTCTTAATGTTGGTGGGATTGGCATGCGTCCCACCCTGGATCTGCAGACGAGGCTGATGGAGGCACCTGATGAACCTGTGGAAGTTCAGGAACTCTCCACTAAAAAACTGAATTCAGTAAAACCCCAGCATAAACCGGTACAGCTGCTGGACGAGCAGGGAACGGAGAGAGAGGACACCAGGAAGAATTACTCCGGTCTTTCTGAAGAAACACTGGACCATAAACTTGGCCAAGAGAAACCTCAGTCAACTGACACRGAGGAGAAAATCAGCATCGACATTGACCACACACAGAGCTACCGGAAACAAATGGAGCAAAGCCGCCGGTTGAAACAGCAGCTGGAAATGGAGATAGCGAAGTCGGAGAAGTTTGGCAGCCCAAAGAAAGATGTGGATGAATATGAAAAGCGGAGTCTGGTTCACGAGGTGGGAAAGCCTCCTCAAGACGTCACCGATGACTCTCCACCGAGTAAAAGGAAAAAGACTGACCAGTTTGACTTTGAAATCAGCACTAAGAGAGAAAGGAACTACAGAAGTTCTCGTCAGGTGAGTGAGGATTCCGAAAGGATGTCCTGTTCCCCAAGCATCAGACACTTCCCATTCCATGAGGATGACGACACGCTCGATTCTCCAAGGTTAATGCCACTGAAAGAAGCCAAAGAGTCACCTAAAATAGAAGAAAAGAGTCTTTCATACTCCAGCATGACTGTGAGGGAGGACTCGCTGAAATTCAATCCTTATGATTCCAGCAGAAGGGAGCAGATGGCAGAAATGGCTAAAATAAAACTCCCTGTGYTGAGTTCTGAGGAAGACTCGAGTAGGTGGGAAACCCAAGTGAAGCAAGAGCCTGGGAGAGTCGATATCAGCTTTCCAAGCAGCATTGTSAAAAGAGACAGCATACGGAAACGGTCTGTCCGAGACCTGGAACCTGGGGAGGTGCCTTCGGATTCAGATGACGATGGTGAAAACAAGCCTCATTCCCCAAAAGCCTCGTCCTTGTTGGAGAGTTCCAGGTTGTCTTTTTTATTAAGGGACAGAGAAGAGAAGTTCCGTGAAAGAGAGGAAAGACTCCAGTCCAGTTCCTTAGAAAGAAACAAATTCTACTCTTTTGCATTGGACAAGACAATCACACCTGACACAAAGGCCTTGCTYGAAAGGGCTAAATCCCTCTCTTCCTCCAGAGAGGAAAACTGGTCCTTTCTAGACTGGGATTCAAGATTTGCCAGTTTTAGAAACAATAAAGACAAAGAGAAGGTTGACTCGGCTCCAAGGCCTATTCCATCYTGGTATATGAAAAAGAAAAAAATCAGAACTGATTCCGAAGGGGGAAAACTGGATGATAAGAAGGAAGACCATAAAGAGGAGGAACAAGAGCGGCAGGAGCTGTTTGCTTCTCGGTTTTTGCACAGTTCAATCTTTGAACAGGACTCCAAACGCTTGCAGCATTTAGAGAGGAAAGATGATGATCTGGACTTTATCTCTGGGAGGTTGTACGGGAGACAGTCCTCCTCTGATGGGACAAACAGTGCGGCTGATTTGGTGCAAGAGCCGGTGGTTCTCTTCCACAGTAGGTTTGTGGAGCTGACACGAATGCAGCAGAAAGAAAAGGAGAAAGATCAAAAACCGAAAGAAGTGGAAAAACAGGAAGATAAAGAAAACCGGCCAAAAACACCAGAAATCGTTCCTGATAGTAAAGAAACAGAACATAAACCTTCTTCAGTCTCTGTCCTCCCACAGGAAGTAGCTCCCATCGCTCCTGAGAAAATCGTGAGTGAAAAGGTCCTGGTGGAACCAGCTTCTGTCAAGGAAGACAAACCTTCTGAACCTGCTGCTGCAGCAGAGGAGCAAAAACCTTTTCCTGAACTCGCTGYTCCTGCCAAAGTGGAACCTCCCGAGCAAACAGAACCTCCTCCAGTTGTAGAAGYGAGTAAAGAAATCGTTGCTACAACCCTGGTGCCAGAGGAAGATGCTGTGGCTACAGAGCATCCTTCATACTTGGATACCAAACCTCCCACTCCTGGGGCATCATTTTCYGATGCAGACATCAGTGTAGACCCAGAACCTGAGACTGCCCAGCTGCTTCCACCTCCGCTCAAGCTAGTTCAGAAGTCAGATGAGGCTGTGGAATCTAAAGAGGAAAACCTTCCACCTTCTGCCARCGCTGATGCTGGTGCAAGTCAAAAGGTGGAGGTGGCTGCTGAGGTCCTGCCRCCTGTTTCCGACAATGATATGGAAGTGGAACCTCCAGTTGTTGTAAAAGATAAAAAATCCTACAAGAGTAAACGGTCCAAGACTCCYGTGCAGTCGGCTGCAGCTAATGTCATGGAAAAGCCCGTCACGAGGAAGAGTGAAAGAATTGACCGTGAAAAACTGAAAAGGTCAAACTCTCCTCGTGGGGAGACCCAAAAGCTTTCTGAATTGAAAGTGGAGGCAGAAAAGGTTTCAAGGAATGCTGCTAAATCACCGAGTTCTGCTGCAGAGCCAGAAAACGTGGAGCTGAGCTTGCCGATAGGCCGGACCAGGCGCAGAAAYGTGAGGTCGGTCTATGCTACCACAGGAGACAATGAAGGCCCATCTCCAGTGAAGGACTCCATGGAAGTCACTAGATCCACCAGGAAGAGAGGGGAAAAGGAGCCACAGGAAACGGTGACAACTGTTCCCACAACCCCGAGGAGGGGAAGACCTCCCAAAACCCGCCGTAAGCCAGAGGAAGACATCTCTCCAATAAAGACTGAACCGGTACAGCAAGAGGTGGAGGAGGCTGAAACTAAAGATATGGTGGAAGCTTCTAAACCTGCTGAGGGTTGGAGGTCTCCTAGGTCCCAAAAGCTCACACACAGTCACTCATCAGCTGCTCCCAGCCAACAGGGGAAGAAGGGCAAGAATGAAACAAAAGCCGATACCAYGGCTGAGTCCGAAGATGCTGGTGAAAGAAGCGGTCAGGAATCAAGCATCAGTGACAACAGCAACAAACCAAAAGCCGCTGAGAAAGAGCCGGCAGCAAGCGAGCAGAAACGCGATCGGAAGGAGCTGGATGKGGAGAAAAACCAGCTAGAAATCCCCACAGTTGAGATCATTGAGAAGAAGCCAGTGCCAGAAAAGGTTACAAAATCAAAAAGGGGAAGGTACAAAAACACCAAAACGGTTGTTGATAAAGCATCTGTGTGTCTCAAAAACGTGGAAATACGCCTCAACGTGGATGAAGTCAAGGGTGCCTTGCGGCCCACYGAGGAGGAGGCAGAGCCTGTGGCGATGTCACCTCCCAAGATGAAGAGCCCMCCAAAAGAGGACATCCTGTCACCCCACTTCACTAAGAATGAGGTAGAAGATTCATTCCCAGAAATGGAAAAGGAGGTGGCGCGGGAGCCCAAGCAGTCACCCGAGGCTGCCCAGTTAGCGAAGCAGATCGAGCTTGAGCAGGCGGTGGAGAACATCGCAAAACTCACCGAAACTCCTCCGACTATTGCTGCCTACAAAGAACCRACGGCGGATGTGGCCGAAGTCCGTCAGGAGGAGGAGGCTGATAAACCCGCGCACCAAGCCAGTGAAACAGAGCTGGCGGCGGCCATCGGCTCCATCATCAATGATATTTCTGGGGAGACGGAAAGCTTCCCTGCACCCCCRACGTATCCCACTGAATCTGAGGCTGAAATCCCCACAGAGCCCTTGGTGCTGCAGTCACCTCAGGAGGAGATGGAGCCTGAGACAGATCAGGCAGTGAACAACATCCTGGAAACGGAGGCTGCCGTTGAGCCTGCGGTGCAGCCGGTGCCCAGCTCTGTCCCATCGGCCTTGGAGACGGAGGGCAAGGAGTCCGAAGTCAGCTTCAGTGAATCTTCCAACTCTGCACAGGAGGCCGAGACCTTGCAGGAGGCTGAAGTTGCTCGGAAGGAGAAGGGCCGTCAGAAAACTACGCGGCAGAGACGCAAGAAGAGCACGAGCAGGARGGGCGACGTCAACGAAGTCAACGCCTTCGAGCCGGAGAGGGTGCAGGGCAAGTCACCCCTCACCAACGAAGTAAAGACAAAACCTGAAGAAGCCTCAAAGGAGGAAAAGCAAATCAAACCCACAGCATCCACAGAGCCAAGTGCTTCTGATGTCACCAAGACTGTGGCTGCTGATATCGTGGCTGTACACGAGGCTGTCCCTGAGAGCTGCACCTCTCCAAAGGTGCCTGCTCCAGCTTTGCTGGACCAGGGTGCCCCACCGGTCCCCCTCGACGAGGGCAGTCAGAGTGGGTTCAAGATGCAGTCACCCCTGGAGAATGCTCCCAYCACGCCACCGAGCGCCCCAAATGCGGCCCTTCCGGCCGTCCCCACGGCTGCGGCCAAACTGCCCACCCCGGTGCCCACCACCATCGTCCCCCTCCACTCCAGCACTGCCAAGGTGCCGGAGTGGATGGTCAGGCACGAGGAGCCCCGGGCCCGGTCCACACCCCCACCTGCCCTCCCGCCAGACACCAAGGCATCAGATATCGACACGAACTCCAGCACTTTGAGGAAGATACTCATGGAGCCCAAATATGTCTCAGCTGCAAGCATCACCTCCACACATGTGACGACGACGCATGCCGAGCCAGTGAGCGCGCCCTGCCTGGAGGAGGCACCTCCCCTCCCTGCCGTGGAGGCCATCAAGCCAGTTTCTGAGGAGAAGCCGGCCGTTCCCGTCACCAACACCCTGGACCCACCGGTGGCTGAAGCGCCGGTGTTCAGCGAGAAGGAAAAGATCAACACTGTGATTGCTCCCAAAGCCACTTCCGTCATCAGCAGGATGCCCCTCAGCGTAGAKCTGGAGGAGGCTCCCAGGATCACCTTGGTGAAACAAGCCCCCCAAACCCAGACCTGCCTTGTCAATGCTCCCTCTCCAAAATTCAAGCAGAGGTCAAGTACAAATGATAACAGCAGGTTTCATCCGGGATCGATGTCTATTATCGAGGAGAGGCCTGTGGAGGCTGGCTCCAGTCCAGGGCTGCGGGTGAACACGTCGGAAGGAGTGGTGCTCCTGAGTTACTCGGGGCAAAAGACGGAAGGCCCTCAGCGAATCAGTGCCAAGATCAGCCAGATTCCCCCAGCYAGCGCTGTGGACATCGAGTTCCAGCAGTCTGTGTCCAAGTCTCAGATTAAACAGGAGCCTATCACGCCGTCCCAACCAGCACCAAAAGGCTCCCAGACCTCGGCGGGCTACGGGACCGTTTCCACCCATTCTTCGCTGGTACTGGGAACGCAGCCCTACAACACCTCGCCCGTCATCTCGTCCGTCAAACAGGAGCGCGCCGTGCTGGACAAGCCCGACTCATCCCACCTCACTGTGCAGCCCCCGGCGTCACAGCCCGGCAAGGTCCTGACACAGACRGTAAACACTCCACCTGTGCTGGTCCATAACCAAATGGTTGTGAACAAAAAACTGTCCGACCCAGCTGCTCTCAAAGTGGAGACCAAGACTCTGCAACCCTCCAATCTGAGTCCTGGAGTCAGTCCTCACCACCCTTCCCTCTCTGGGAAGATGCATTCGGAAGTGAATCACGTCAGCTCTGGGCCCAGCACCCCGACCGACCGGGCCATCTCGCACCTGGGGGTCACCAAACAGGAGCCACACTCGCCACGTACCAGTGGCCACTCGCCGTCGCCGTTCCCTCGGGCCTGCCATCCCGGCAGCACCTCGTCCCCAGCTTTGTCCAGCAGCACCCCGGTCATGCTGGCGCCGGGAATCCCYGTTCCTCAGTACATATCCAGCATGCATCCCGAGCAATCTGTCATCATGCCCCCTCACAGCGTGACACAGACCGTGTCGCTGGGCCACCTGTCCCAAGGAGAGGTCAGGATGAACACCCCCCCTCTCTCCGGCATTCCCTAYGGCATCCGCCCGGAAGCGCTGCACTCCCCTCGAGCCACTCTACAGCCCCAGATGGAGATCAAACCCCAGCGATCCAGCACGCCCCAGCCAGCTCCCATCCGAGACATTGTCATACCCCCGCTGTCTTCCCAGCACCCCCCCGAGGAGGAGCTGCACTTCCACCACACGGCGGTGTGCCGCGGGCCGGCGCCGGTGCAGTCGGACGTGCTGGTGATGCAGCCTGATTACCGCATGCACCCCAGCAGCCTGCGGCTGGACCAGTACAACGTCCCGCGTGAYGTCAGGATGATCATGCACCCACACATGGCTGCCGTGGGCGAGCACCACTCGGAAACGCGACAATCCCGGACGCCTGAAGGGGCCGTCAAAACCCCCCCGGTCAGTAAGACCCCACAGCCTGGGAAAGAGACTCCCAAATCCTCGGAAGGCAAGATGGCCCACTCTCCGCACAGTGAGCCACGGCTGCTCAGCGTGCCCTCGGGTAGCCAGCTGCCCGGGCTGCCCCTGACGCAGCCCGTGGTGGTCCCACATGGGGTGCAGATCATGCACCCCGCCAGCAGCTCCTTCCACGATTACCGTTCCGTGTATGGCGACATGAGGAATTACCACACGGCGCAGCTCGGGCACCCGCAGTTCCCGGGCACCTCGCCCATCGGGCTGCCCTCCCGGAGCATGACCCCGTCTCAGGTGAGAAACAAAACCCTTTGTCAGTCTCCCTGGAATCTGGAGCTCAATTCTTCCTGGAACCTGGAGCATTTTGAGCTGTTTCTTGGGGAAAATGGGGTTCAGATGTTGCTTAGCATCAGAGGAAGTTGAGACAAGGCATTTCCTGAGCTCCTTTGGGGCTCCAGCCAGGAAGGGTGAAGTTGCCTGCAGGTTTGTGGATGTGGAGGTGTCGGTGGAAGAACTGTSAGCACATTGAGATGATGCGTAGGTCAGGGACCCTTGGAGGGATGGTGAGGCTGAAGATTCAGGGGCAGGATGCAGGGAGTGGAGTTTCAGCTCAGGTGGTCTTGGAAGTGGAGGACTGACCCAGGCACTGCTGCAGGGCTGGTGCTGTGACATGGATGTCTCCACCAGGAATCTGACAGTGTTTTGGCAGCCTTCTAATGGGATTGGATACACCCTCAGCCTAACAAACTTCCCTTTTCCCCCTGCCCGTTTCGCAGGGTCTTCCGGAGGGCGAGCACTCGCACCCCAGCCAGCCGGTCCGCAGCAAGACGCCTCAGATCCCGCAGGATCCCAAGGGCGCGGCAGCAGCAGGGCCGGAGCAGAGCCACCACACCCCCGTGAACCGGCACGCGGCACAGATGGACTCGCACGTCCACCTGCAGCGGGCGCAGGGCGACACGAGCCAGACCTCGTACCCCTCGCCCGTCGCCATCTCCATGAAGCAGGAGCTGCCGTCGCCGCACCAGCCGCAGGCCGTGCCCAAGCAGTCCATGTTCATCCCCACAACGTCAGGGCCGCCCCTCAGCCGCCCGGAGCCCCAGGCCACGCTCAAGCAGGAGCCGTCACCTCACCCGGTGTCCCAGAGACCGGTGGACATGGTCCAGCTGCTGACAGTGAGTGTCGTGTGCCTGATCGGGGGGAAATCACCAGGTTCTGTCTCACCAGTAGCACCAAATCTGACCTTTCTCACATCAAACGCTTCAGATGCAGAAAAGGCATTATTTGGTTTCTGGGCTGTTTTGTCCCTGATGGATTTTAGCCATGTTTACTGTTCCAAGTCAATTTTATTGTCAGCATTTTTCTGGAAAGCATTTCCTCATGGGCAGGGGTGAGTGTTGGTGTATTTCATATAAATAAAAAGAAAAAACGGCTCTCCCAAGCATAGAAAATAAGAACAAGGAAGGAGGCAGTGAGGAACAGGTACCAGCAAGGAGCTAAGAGTTGTGTTCAGCACCAAATACTTCCCGTATAAYCTTGAGCACCTCTTCTCCTGTTACCATTTCTCAATTCATTCATTTGTAAAAGGGAAAATAGTGTTTGGGAACGGCCTTGTGCTGGTGGGTGGGCAGCTGAGGGATTGGGATGATGGGATCCACCCAGGCACATTGGCCAGCTAKAAGGAAAAGGATTGAATTCCTCATTTAGCAGGATGTAACCTGAGCCTGRCGTGTGGAGGGTTGATCTGGTGTTACATCTCTGCTGAGCCTTTAAAGCTGCRGAGCAGCTCAGACAGGATTTCAGAACCCACTCGCCTCACTTTGCGTGTAACGATTCTCCTCCCTCTCTTCCCAGAAATACCCCATTGTCTGGCAGGGTCTCCTGGCTCTCAAGAACGACACGGCGGCCGTGCAGCTGCACTTTGTGTCCGGGAACAACGTCCTGGCACACCGGTCACTGCCGGCACCCGAGGGAGGGCCCCCGCTGCGGATCGCACAGCGCATGCGGCTTGAGGCCTCCCAGCTCGAGGGGGTGGCACGGAGAATGATGGTGAGGGCTGGGCACGGGCAGAGGGATCCCTGTGCTCAGAGCTGGGCTGGGCACGGGCAGGGGGGATCCCTGTGCTCAGAGCTAGACTGGGCAGGGGGCATGTGGGGATCCCTGTGCACAGATCTGAGCTGGGAATGGGGCAGGGCGCATGTGGGGATCCCTGTGCTCAGAGCTGGGCACGGGCAGGGGGATCCCTGTGCTCAGATGTGAGCTGGGGATGGGGCAGGGGTCGTGTAGGATCCCTGTGCTCAGAGCTGGGCTGGGCACGGGGCAGGAGGTGTGTGGGGGATCCTGGTGCTTGGAGCCGGGCTGGGCAGGGGGCGTGTGGGGATGGTGGATCCCCGTGCTCAGTGCAGGGCTGGTCTCAACAGCTGCGTCTTCCAGGAATTTCGGCTCACTGTTGTCTCCACCCAGAGGGTGCTGGGGCACTGCCCAGGCTCCCCAGGGAATTGGCACARCCCCAGGGCTGCCGCAGCTGCAGGAGTGTTTGGGCACCGCTCTGAGGCACAGGGTGGGATTATTGGGATCTTGTGTGTGGCCAGGAGTTGGACTTGGTTCCTGTAGGTTCCCTCCAGTTCAGGAGATCGTATGACTCTTGGAATTCTGGTGTTAGCACCGTGATTCCTTCAGCCCCCAGAGTGTAACATGGATTGCAGGTTCTGAGCAGTAGCTCTTGCATTGCATTTATGGATAAGGGAATGAGAGCTGGGAAGCCTTTGAAGTCACCCTCAGCCCTGGGACAAATTGCCACTGGCACCTGTGTGTCTGAGTGAGGTGGGAAGTGGTGTTCRGGTGGCCATGGAAATCCAWTTTCAGTCMTTTCYACCCTCTGGTCTGGCCRTGCTCTCASCAAGTGTCAGAATYRCAGAATCCCTGGCTGGTTTGGGTTRGAGGGACCTTAAAGCTCATCCCATTCCATCCCTGCCATGGACAGAGATACCTTCCACCACCTGAGGGTKCTCCAAACCCTGTCCAGCCTGGCCTGGGACACRCCCAGGGATCCAGGGGCAGCCACAGCTTCCCAAGTWAGCAAATTTTAACATCAAGGAGTTCAAAGCAAGTGTTTTCTCCCAGAGAATGATGTATGGCTGGGAAACACCCATTCATGCAGCATTTCCCTGAGTCTGTGTCCTTCCCTTGCAGGTGGAGAGCGATTACTGCCTGCTGCTGGCCCTGCCCTGTGGCCGTGACCAGGAGGACGTGGTCAGTCAGACGGAGTCGCTCAAGGCCGCCTTCATCAGTTACCTGCAGGCCAAGCAGGCTGCAGGCATCATTAACGTCCCCAACCCTGGCTCCAACCAGGTACAGGCATGGCAGGGAGCCCCCAGGGAACCCAGACAGCTCCACAATGGCATGGACAGCTCACAGTTCTGCCGGAGCTCTGGGTTTTACTGCTCAAACACCCCCCCACGTTCCCATCACCCATTGAATACATGGCTGGGATCCATGAAGCCGTTGATGGAATCACTGTAATCATCGATGGAATTGATACAAGAGACCCCAAAGCCAAAAAATCCCAAATGTGTGTGTGGTGCGTTCTCAGTTCAGCATTTTGGGCTGAAAACCCAAATCTGTTCCCCAGCTCTTCAGCGCTGAAGTCCTTGTTTTTTCCCCAAACCCTGATTTTTCCAGGACAGCTGGTGCTTTCTTGTGAAATGCATTTGGTGCCGTGCAGTATTTATTTCAGGTGTGCAGCTGCACTGAATCAAATTTAACYTGTAATTTAATTCTGGCTGTAAAGAGCTCAGAATGAGTGGCCAGCGCTMGGAGCAACCACTAAAATRATAATTAATGGGAATTTTTCTGCCTTTCCCAGCAAAATCAGSCAGCTCTTTACAGCTGTGCTGTAGRAAACTCCCTGCCTGGGAAACCACATCATGTTGTCTTTTTTATACAAGATTTAGGATCCTTTAAACACCCAAAACATCACTGAAATGTCCCATTTTGAARCATTTTTAGGTGTGGGCTGTCTCTAATCTGTGTTTTTTTCCCTCCCTGCAGCCTGCCTACGTTCTGCAGATCTTCCCACCCTGCGAGTTTTCGGAAAGCCACCTGTCCCGCCTGGCCCCGGACCTCCTCGCGAGCATCTCCAACATCTCTCCTCACCTGATGATTGTCATCGCATCGGTATGAGCTGTTTACCAGTTACTGACTTTTCGATTATTTCAATTTTTTATTTTTTAATTTTTGCAAGGCCCTGCAGCAAAAAAACCACAAACAAACAACAACAAAAAAAGCCCACAAAAACCACACGGAAAATTAATTTTAAAATAAATCAAAAGAAGGAGAGAAGGTTATGAAACACGACAAATGCTGCCAGAAACCAGCCTCCTGTCCGACTGGCCTCGATCAAACCCTAGATGTTTACATGTTGCTTTAGGTTATGGACAACTGATGCACTCAGCAGGTGGACTGGGCTTGGGTTCCCGTGCCTCCTTTTTGGGGAAAAAAAAACCACACACACAAAAAAAGAAAAAAAAAAAAAAAAGAGAAAAGGATGGCTTATTTTTTTTAACAAAAAAAAAAGGAAAAAAATAAATAAGAACCTGAACTGCCTTTGCACTAAATTAGTGACTCGGACTTTGCACAGTTGGAGACGCTGTGACGTTCTGGATGTCTTGACACACATTGACCGCGTGCCGTGGACGTTCCGCAGGGACTCTGCTGAGATTTGTGGGTCAAGGAGCATTTCACAGTCATTTTTTTATTTTATTGGTTGTTTCGTTGGGATTTTTGGGGTTTTTTTTCTTCTTTTGGGGTTGGTGTCTTTTTTTGGGGGGGGGGGTATTTTTTCTGGATGTGAACCTTCCTCTTCCTCCACCTGCCCCTGCTGCAGCCGTCTTCTTTTCATCTGGGATGTACAGTTTACACTGAAAAACAAGAAAATACAAAACAAAAAACAAAAGGGAGAGCTTTTTTCCTTCCTGGTGGGATATGCAGAACTCAGTGGGTGTGTGTATATATAAATATATATATAATATATATAAATATATATAATACTGACTTTAAAAAAAAATCAAATCCCCACAACATACATTTTTTTTTAATCTGTGCCAAAAATGTGTTTTCAGAGAAAAAAAATCTTATTTTCATACTCAGACTTTGTATTGTCACTCATTTGTAAGTGCGCTTCATTTAAACATCCCCTCGTCTCATCAGCTGTGGAAGTGTTATACACTTGTACAAAGACTCTGCCCCAGCCCCCCTCGCCTCCCCTAACACTTAATTAATTTATGGAACTTGGTTTTGTTTTTGTTTTTTTTTTTTTTTTTTTTTTTTTGTTTTTTTTTTTTTTTTTAGCGCAGTTTTGTTTTGTGTGTCCATTGGATTACGAACTTTATTAAAAAATACAAAACACGTCGGTGCCCCGACCTCGTCCCTCGGCACTGGGGAGTGGGGGGATGGGGAAAGGGAGGTTTGGGGGCTCCCTGGGAGGGGTCACCCACCTCTCCTGTGAAAACAACCCCAAAAAAATGGTCATTCCATCACTAAACCAAATTTCTCTAGATTCTYCCTCTTGTGTTGTAAATGCTGTGAAAACTGAAATTGCAGGGTTTGCCCCCACTTTTGATCTCACCACGCACCAGCTCCTTAACAAAAATTCTCCCTGGATTACTGATCTTCATCTTTTAAAAAAGAAAAGCCAGACTGGATGTATTTCACTGCTTTTCCACTCAAATCCCTGCCAGATGCAAGTGGGAAGCCTAATCCAGCCTAGTGTGTGTGAGTTGAAGCAGATGTGGTAAGAAAGGAGCTTTAGGGCAGAATTTGGGGCGTGGCCCCCAAAAGCAGGGRAGACCCTCACCCCACAGCCCCGGATTGAGGGTGGGAGGAGGAACAGAACTGAGCCTGTTTTGGGGTAAAAACAGGACAAAAAGGTGCTGCTGGTGCTCCAGGATAAAGATGGGTGTTGGGAGCCTGGCCAGGAACACCCCAGAGTAGCCCCTAAGTCCCACTACAGGGGTCAGGCTGGGCCTTGCCCAGRGAGGTGGAATTGAGGCAATGAACGGAGCCACAGACACAGATGGGTGTTCAGACAGATGGACACATGGGTKATCAGGGCAGGGGGGAGAGTCCGACCCTGCTGGTTTCTGAGTGGGGTCTTTGGGGCTAAAAAGGGCATTTCTGGGGGGTTGTGCAAGGCCTGTGGGGACTGGGGGCCACTGTCCACATGTCCAGCCGAGTGTGAACTGTCTGTGTGTCCAGGTGTCCGTGCCGTGTCCATCCACCCAGATGGGCTGGGACCTGTCTGTCCTGGGCCCTTCCCCCACCCAAAGCACTGAGAATGGACAGATGGATGGACACATGGACAGCCATACAGACACAGGTGGCACATCCAAGCAGCCACAGCCAGCGGCACGTCTGGCGGAACACACGGATGGCTGGATGAATGGACACATGGATGGGTTCACAGATGGACACACAGACAGTTCTGTGTCCAGTGGGAAAGATGGATGGGTGCAAGTCCAGCTGGACACAGGGATGAGGCACATCTAGATGGATGGACATCCAACTGGACAAACATGTATTCCAGCTGGACAGCCAGCTGAGCTTGTGCCTTGCTGGACATTCCCCTCCTCCACCCATGCAATAAATGCCCCAAAAATGCACTTTTTGCTCCCAAGACCCCTCTCCAAAATCAGCGATTTTACACCCCCACCCCTCCCCCCTCACACTCCCGCTCCACCGTGTCCATCTGTCCAGGCCCATCCCTGTGTCCATCTCCCACCCCAGGCTCTAGGAATGGAGGAAAGGTCCGGCCTGAGCCCAACTCCAAATCAATGGTCAGTGGGAATGGGGTGGGGCAGGGTGGGGGTGTGAGCAGGGAGGGGTGGGGGTGTGAAATCGCTGGCTTTTGAGAGGGACCTTGGGGATAAAAAGTGCGTTTTTGGGGCATTTATGCCCATGGGTGGAGGAGGGGAGTGTCCTGCTGGATGGGTGTCTGTCCATGTGTTCATTGCACAAACCTTGTCCMTGTGTCCAGCTGGATGTGCGCCTGTCCAACTGTCCATGCCAAGGTTCGTCTGGCTGTGAATGTGACCAACCATGTGTCCATCCACAGAACTGCCCGTGTGTCCAACTGGACATGTCCTGTCCATGTGTCTGCATGTCCAACCATCCCTGTGTCTGTCCATCCATCCGTCCGTCCCTTTCCAGCTGAACATCCCCCATCCACAGCCCTGTCCTGTGTCCAGCTGGACAGCACAGCCTGTCCTGGATCTTCCAACCCCCTRGACTGTGGAACAGGGATGAGGACAGATGGACACATRGATGGTTGTACAGGCGAGCCCATGGATGTCCAGGTGTCCAGCTGGATGTCGAAATGTGTCCAAGCACCCAAGGAAGTGTCTGTGTGCCTGTCTGTCCTGGCCAGACACTCCCCTGTCTAAGTATCCCCCTTCCCTCCCTGCCCTGGGAAGCTGGGGGGGCTCTGAGTCGACAGAGCAGGACTGAGTGTCCAGCTGGACACACAAAAGCATATTGAATGTACAATGTCTGCTACCATGCAGCAGCACCTTTTATCTGTTCGTTTTTTTTTACCCCAAAACAGGGGCGTCTCCCCTCCTCCAACCCCTCCCTCGGGGCAGGGGGCAGAGTGGGTGAGGGTCTTCCTGGGCTTTACCCCAGAAATCCCCATCTGCTGCCCTGGGTGGGGTTGAAAACCTTGAACTACCTTTTTATTACCTTTATCATCTCATTTACCGCCATTTTTAACACATCACACTCACATTAGTGAATATCTCAGTCCCCTCCTCCCCCCACAGCATCCCCCAGCCTCCCCGAGCACCAACCCTTACAAAATATTGCAATTTATTATTCCATCTCTTTCCTTCCAGAAATACACTTTTTACACCGTTTCCGAGCTGTTTTTTAAATAAAGGCTGGGCGGGGCGGGGTCACTCGGGTGCCGGGGGCGGTCCCTCGGCGGGGCCGGGCGGGGCGGTGGCCGGGGGCGGCTCGGGGGCGCTGTCGCGGGGCCGGAAGAGGAGCTCCCCGGCGGGGATGACCTGCTCGGCCGGCCAGCTCCCGCCGCCGTAGGGCTGGTAGAAGTCCGGCTCCGCCTGGAACATGACGAGCGCYTGGGCCGTGTGGATGCGCACATGCTGCGCCAGGCTGCTGGCGTCCAGGAACTTCTCCCCGCAGGAATCGCAGGCGTACAGGATCTGCGTGTTGGGGTCTGCGGGGAGACACAGAGGCACACACACAACACTGGGGGAGGCGCTACCGGCATTCCTGGAGGTGCTGGGGTGGTGGGATGAGAGGAGCTGGCACTCCCGGAGGTGCTAGGGTGATGATGATGATGATGGATTGGGATGAGATAAACCAGCCCGATATTCCCAGTGGCACTAAAGCGGTGGGATGGGAGGARCCGACCCGGTGTTCCCGGTGGCACTGGGGTGATGGGATGGGAGGAGCCAGCCCGGTATTCCCGGTATTSCCAGTCTCACCTGCCTCCTGCACCTGTTTCACCGCTTTGGTGATCTCGGCTTTAAGTGCTTCGGTCTCGTCCGCGGTCACCGCGGCYGCCACGGGCACCACTGCGGGGACAAACGGGGACAGAGACATTGCGGGGGCCCGGCTGGGCAGGAAGGCCCCCTGGCCACAGATCCTGCCTGGTGTTGGGGATGGGAGCAGCTCCAGGAGGATTTCCTGCCTCAGGTGCTGCAGGCTTGGATAAACCTCCAACACCTCTGGGGGCTCCGGGACCTCCAAGCTGCACCCCATGGCTGAGCCTGATTGCCCCCACAAATGAATCTCCCTTTTGGGGTGACTCYTGGGCCTCTCAAACTGTACCTCATGGATAAACTTTCCTTTCAGAACAGCCCCAAGGCACCCAAGCTGCTCCCTAGGGATACATTTCCCCTCTGGAAGTGCTCCTGGGACCACTAGGCTGCCCCCCATGGAAAAATCTCATTTTTGGGGTGTCTCTTGGAACCCCAAGCTGCTCCTTGGGGATCCACGCCCCTTTTATGACAGTTCTGGGATGCCCAAGCTGCATCCCATGGGTAAGTTTCCCTTTTYGGGTGGCTCCTGGGAACTCTAAGCTGCACCCACATAAATTAACCTCACYTTTGGGACAGTTCCAGGCCCCTCCAGCTGTCCCCCACAGGTAAGTTTTCTTTTTGGGCTCATGGAACATCGAAGCTGTTCCCCAGGGATGGGGGATGGCATCAGGGCCTCMAAACTTCCCCCCAAGGATAAATCTCCCTTTCAGGACACCTCCAAGCCTCCCAAGCTGCATTCCCGTGGGTAAATCTCCCTTTTGGGATGACACCTGAGACCCTGAAGCTGCACCACCATAAAAGAATCTCTGTCTGGGGACAGCTCAGGAACCGGCCAGTTGCCCCCTGTGGATAAATTTCCATCTCCAGGACCTCCCAGCTGCACCCCACCATTACATTTCCTTTCTGTTTGGCTCCCAAACTGCTCCCCATGGATGAATTCCCTTTGGGAACACCCCTGGATCCCCAGCTCACCTGTGAGCTGCGTGACAGCGGTGGCAGCCAGCGCCTCGGTGGCCAATGTCACCATGTCATCGGATGCCACCGTGACGATGTTGACCTCGTCACCCTCCTCGGGCTCCAGGATCTTGATGCCAGCCTTGCCCTGGTGCACAGTCTTCACATGGGAGCGCAGGTTGTCCACACGGTTGAAGCCCCGCCCGCACTTGTCACACAGGAACGGCTTCTCCCCTGGGGAGGGGACAGGGGGTTGGGGATGGGTAAGGGGACTGTGCGTGGGGGCAGGGGAGGCTTTGGGGAGGTACCCACCCGTGTGGATGATGATGTGCTTGGACAGGTCGCCCACATTGACAAAGGCTTTGTTGCAGACAGTGCATTTGTGGGGCCGGATGTTGTCGTGGTGGCGGATGTGGTTGGCCAGCTGGCTTGACTGGACGAACCTTTGGGAGTGAYATTGCGGTCACCATGATCAGTGGTGACGCCCTGGCACCTCCATCCACCCTCCACGGAATGGTGCCCTGCTGCRGAGGGTGAGTGGACGTGCCCGCTGATCTCCAGCACCAGCCAAGTGCCCCTCCTGGTTTTCCAAGGGAATCCTCACCTCTTCCCGCAGCGCTCGCACACGTAGGGCTTCTCCCCGGTGTGCTGGCGCACATGGGCGATCAGGGAACTCGCCTGAGTGAAGGCTTTGCCGCAGATCAAGCACTGGCACGGCTTCTCTCCTGGGGAAATGGAGAAGGTGGGAGGGGAGCACCAGGGGAAGGAAACGCCCGGGGGAGGCAGGGAGTGGATCCGTACCAGTGTGGATGCGGACGTGGCGCTGCAGCGCACCGGGGTCGGCGAACTGGCGTTGGCAGTGCACGCACACGTACGGCTTCTCGCCGCTGTGGATCCGCAGGTGCCGCTTCAGGTTACCTGGGAGCAGGGCAGGCTCAGATCAGGGACATYGGATCCTCCCTCCCCCTTTGCCTCCTTCCCAGCACCCCAGAAGCTCCCTCAGGAAAGCCTGTCACTATTCAGGGGGCAGGGACTGCACAGGGATCCAAGGGAAGTCGGCTGCACCATGCCTGGGATAAGGCAGTAACAGGGAAGGGGGAACAGCCAGCACAAGCACCCAGGGTTTGACCCAGGATCAAAAGACTCCATCAGGATCATCCCAACCCTCTGGCTCTCAAAATTTGGATGAGAAGTTCCTTCCCAGGGTATGGGTCCATGGGAAAACCAGGAATTCATGCAGCACTACATGGCACTGTAAACCTGGGATGAGATCCTTCCTCTGGCTCTGATCCGGTCCCAGAGCACTCCCTGTCCCCCCCGGACCATCCAACCCTATCACCCAGCCTCCCTCCCCTGTGCTACCTGATGTGGTGAACTGCTTCCCACATTCCCGGCACTTCAGGGGCCCGTCTGCGATGTGGATCTTCAGGTGAGCCTTCAAATTCCCCACCTGGGGACGGAGGATGGGATGGAGAGAGCCCCAAACCACCCCATCTCCCTTCACAGCAACCCGAATCCTGGTGGATCACTTTTGGGGTGGCTTCTGAAACCCCCAAGCTGCACACCACGGATAAACCACCTTTTCCAAGCTCCAAGATGCCTGAACTGCATCCCATGGACTATCCACCCTTTCAGGACTCCTCTGGGACCCCTCCAGCTYCACCTCATGGATATACCACCATCCCAGGACAGCTCTGGGACCCCCAAACTGCATCCCATGGACAAACCTCCCTTCCAGGACTGCTCTGGCCCAGCTCCTGCTCTCTTCCCTGCTYCCCAAAGCACCTGGTTGAATTTCTTGTCGCAGTGGGGACACTTGTGCTCCTTGTCGGTGTCGTGGGTCTCTAGGTGGCGCATCTTGGAGGTGGGGTCAGAGAAGGAGCGCCCGCAGTAGTCGCACTGGTAGGGCTTCTCGCCGCTGTGCACCAGCTGGTGCCGCTTTAGGTTGCCCGAGGTGGTGAAGAGCTTCCCGCAGTCCTCACAGCGGTACCGCGCCTCGCCCGTGTGCCGCTTCTTGTGCAGGTTCAGGAGGCTGATGAGCCGGTAGCTCTTCCCGCACTCCTCGCAGCCGTATGGCTTCAGCGGGCTGGGACCAAGTGGGAAGGTCACAACCAGCGCCGGGGTCTCACCGCCCCAGTCTGAGCATCACCCCCCAGCCAGACCCACAGGAACCATGGAATGCATTGGATTGGGTTGGGAGGGACCTTCAAGCTCATCTTGTTCCACCAGACCACACCTCCCACCAGACCATGCCCCATCCAACCCTGAGCACTTCCAGGAATGTTAAATCCATGAAACCACACCAAAAGGAAGGGCAGTTTGGACAAGGCTCTCAGGCACATGGTSGGATTCTGATGGTGTCCCTGCCAGGCCAGGAGCTGGACTCAATGATCCTTATGTGACAAACTCAGGATTATTCCATGACTCTGTGACAGGGGCAAAAAGACAAATCTCCTCCCGGGTACCCCAACACACTGGTGGATTTCCAAAGGATYAGACCATTCCCAGCAAACCCCACATTTTCCAGGATCTTTCCCTGGCTCCACCCCATACCTGTGCGTCTTCTCGTGGGCCTTGCAGGCGGCTGGGTCRGAGAAGGCCTTGTTGCACTCCCTGCAGGAGAAGGGCTTCTCTCCGGTGTGGATACGGATGTGCCGCTTGAAGTTCCCGGTGTGGGTGAACTCCTTCCCGCAGTCCTAGGGATGGAGGGACGGGCACTGTCACCCCTGCTCATCCCTGAGGCACCCAGAGATGCCACCCAAGAGCCCGTGTGGCCTCACCTCACACTTGTGTGTGACAGAGCCATAGGCCTTGGACTCAGTGCGGTCACTGTAGGTGCCAGAGCGCAGCAGGCGTGGCTCCCCTGAGTTCTCCTGCCCGGAATCCGTGCTTCCCGACTCATTATCCTCGGTGTTTTCCCCGTTTTCCAGCTGGGCAGGCTCCTCCTCAGGGATTTTACCCCCGTCTTCCTCCTCCACTATCATCTCCTCCTCTTCCTCCTTYCTTTCCAGCTTCATCTCTGCAGGAAGGTAGAAAATGGGGATGCTGAAGTTTGGGAGCAGCAGCAGAAGCACAAAATCCACCTGTGTTTCCTAACTTAAGGAGACTGGGATTAGGCCTCACCTACCCCCAGGGAAATCACAAAACATTAGAGATGGAAGGGATGTGAAAGCTCATCCATCATCACCTTTGCCTGGAATCACTTTGAATTTGCAGGTGATTAGTCCTAAATTCTAAAAGCCTGTGCAGGCAGAGGAGAATTTCCCAGCTCTCCTTGTTATGCTCCATGAGCACTGCTCCCAGGGAACCTACACCTTGGCAAAACTCACACTCACACAATTAATTCCACAGCAAATGAGAGATGGAGCTCTGCCCAGCTTTGTCCCAGCCCTGCTCACCAACACACCTCCTGTCCTGGCAGTGTCCGTGGCTGCGGGGCTGCCGCTGCCCACCGCACTCTCTGACGACTGCGGGAGCCCAGGAATTTCAGCTTTGGGATCCTCCTGGATGGCAGCGGCTGTGCCTGTGAACATTGGAGTGGCAGGGCAGGGTGTGCTAGGGGTGACAGCAGGATCCAGGGTGTCACCCCTTGGTGGCTCACCTTCCTGGCCAGCTGGCTGCTCTGCCAGCGCCTTGGGCTGTGCTGCAGCCTCTGGCTTCTCCTCCTTCCCCTCAGCATCGGGAGCAGCTGCTTCGCCTTTGTCAGGCTCYCCCAGAGCTTCTGCCACCGACGTCTTGTCATCGGCTGTCATCTTGTCGGCCCCTGTAAGGGAAGAGGCAAAGTCATCCAGCTGTGGCTGCCAGGAGGATTCCCAAATCCCACAAAATTCACGGAAGTTTCTGGTACTGCCCAACTGCAACTGCTGGTACTGCCCAAGGGCATCAAAGCCTGTTCAGGTGCACCAGATGTACCCAGGACATAGGTTTGGAAGGTGGCCAAGGAGTGTAAGTGGATTAATTTTGGCCTCGATCAGGCCTACGTGGGTAAATCTTGACTTTCCCTGGGTGAAGCGAAGCCAGGAGGGTACATACCATTCTCAGGGGGCTGCTGGCTCATCCCAGAGGAATTTTCTGGGGGCACAGAGAGGGATTTGAGGGCATTGCAAGCGCTGACAATCTCCTGCATCTGCAGGAAGCCTGCCACGGCCAGCACGTCCTCCACGTTGTCAGGGCTCAGGCTCAGCTTGGCCGTGTACATGAACTCCAGAACCTGGCCCAGGCCTGCAAGGGAGGTGACACAACCATTAGAAATGAGCTCTCACTCTTCCATTTTGAAACACTCAAAATAACAACCTGAAGAGCCTCCCTCRAAGCCTGGGCATGGAATTGTGTTAAGAAGCTGGGAGGGATCCTGGATGAAAATTCCAGGCCTACCTGCGGCGTTGCTGATGTCCAGGTGCACCACGTCCTTCTGGTCCACRAAGAGCATGCGGAAGTAGTCGCTGCAGGCAGCCAGCACAGCTTTGTGGGCCTTGAAGTCGATGCCATCCACCACGAAGGTGCAGTCACAGAGCAGCCCCAGCTGCCKCTGCTGGTTCAGCTGCTCCAGCACTTGTTGGCTGTGCTGTGGGAAATCCATGGCTGTGGAGAGGGAAAAAGCCCCGGGTGAGGCGGGAGGTGAAGCCCCCATGSTGTGTCCAAAGGGGTCACAGATCACACAGCATCACCTGACTGCCCTGGTGGTTAAAAAAATGGCCCAAAAAGGTGAATTTCAGCTCCTCCCCCACTAAATCCAACCCCAACCCTTGCCTAGAACAGCCCCAACTTCAACACAGGGCTGGGAATTGATGGAACAGCCATGATGGTTTTTAGTCACCCTAACAGCATTTAGAACATTTATTGATCTTCAGCTGGTCCAAGCAGTGAGCAGGAGCCTTGTCACCTCTACAGACACAAGWGCCATTGTTTCTCTGTTATCACTGCTCCTGCCAAAGCCAAAGCATGGAAGCATTCATCTAAACCTTCCAGTTCCTGCTCATTCCAGCTACTCATGTCATGATACTGACTGRTTTTTATATTTTACTGTGTGTTTGGAGAGAATTCTCCATGCTCAGAGCACGGCTTTGCCTGAGAAATGCTGCAAATTGCTGGAAACATGGCAAACTCCAGTTTTCCAGCAGGTCCTTGTCAACAAAGTGGATTTTCTCCTGATCTGTATCCATGGGGTGCAGAGTGAATGAAGGGTTTTCATCTTTGTCTTCCAACAATGATTCCTGTGCTGAAGGGATTGTTTCAAGGGATTGCCAAAGGGGGAGGAAAAAGGAAACAGGAACTATCCAGTCATTGTTCAAGCAGGAAATCCCTAAAGCTCTGGATGCTGAAGCAGGAAGGTTACGGCTGGATTCCATGCTCAGTATCTCTGAAAGTTTCCAGCCCATGGAAGTTGTTTTTCCACTTCACCAGCTCTCAAATCAGGAGTTTCCAGCCAGGAAAAAGTGAATGGTTTGGATCCACAAASCCAGGCGATTCCAGCTCCTGTCCCTTCCTGTGATCAGTGGTCAGAGGGAGCCTCCTCCTGTCAGCTGTGGGTGCCAGCAACAGTCAGGAAGGATCTTCCTCCCAAGGATTCATTCAGCTTCCAAAGTCATTCCCAGTGTGGATGAGAGGCCAGGACCCCTCTCAAACCATCGGATCACGCACACAGAGAGGAAGTTCCACTCCATTTTGACTTGGCAATGAACCCCCTGYCCTGGCTTTCCCCCAGGTCTCCAAACCACAGGTCCTTGTTAACCAAACTCCTCCAGCCTGTCCCAAAATACGTAAGAGCAGGTGCTGGGCAACAGCACAATTTCAACAACMCAYTGCAGCTGAAAGAGTAGATGCAATCRTGCTGTATCCAGCAAAATTGAAAAYTGCTTTAAAGGAGAGGAATGCAAATGTTTTTAAGACAGAAAATCTTCATTCATCTGCAGAATGAAGCATAAAATTAGCAYAGCCTCATAATTTTTATTCCTCTTTATAAAGCAGTAATAACTGTGAGATAATTTGCTGTTAYTTATATATTTTAGTATCTTTCTAGTGATAYATTTTAAAAACTGCATTGCATTGTGAATATACAAGRAGTAGAATTTGTTAACAATTAAAATGTTAGAATTTWAAAAATCTTTCCAGACAAGRTTTCCAAAACCTGAAAGTGTCTCTGAACCAYCTGGGTTTTCAGCAACCCCTGGACCTTCCCACCAATAATCAGTGGTTAAGCCTTTGACCTCTGGTCCTGCACCCCTCATGACCTTTCTGGAGTCATGGAATGGTTTGTGCTATGAGGTACCTTAAAGATCATCYAATTCCAGCCCTAATGTCRTGGGCAGGAATGCCTTCCACTRGMCCAGATTGCTTCAAGCCCCATCCAACCTGGCCCTGAACATTTCCAGGGAAGGGACATCCACGACTTCTTTGGACAACTTGTTTCAGTAAAGAATTTCTTCCTAATATCTGATCTAAATGCACATTGATGGAGAGTTACAGTGTTCCTACCAYTAGAAGGCCTAAGTTAATGCCAGTGTTGTGCTACTGTAACACCAGTGAAACCAACTATATTTTTGTGCATAAACCTCAYAAAGCATCTCCTGGAGTTAAACACTGTTGTTRCAATATGARTTGAACAAGATGATTCAGGCACAGGTGAGATCCTTTCACTTAGATTTTCCTAGGTGGGAGACTGGATGAATTTATGAAAGAAATGTATTTTCTAGCTGYATGTTCCTTGGGCTTATTAGCTTAGGCCTTCCTGTGAGTTCCATGAGCCTTTCAGCATTTATATTTGGATCATCTGATCCATTTGTTGCTGTAGCTCATGCAATTCCTTCTATTTCTCTGGTGGTTGGGGAAGGGACTCTAGTACTCATATTTATATTATTTTCTGTCTTTAAAAGTGCATCATCCTTTGTTAAGCTTTTTTACTTTATTGACCAGAAGAGCATTAACCAACTTTCTCCCTTGTGAAGTAATCCTCATTAGGAGATCCTCTGGGAAAGTTTTGACTACTGATCTGTCATGCAGACATCTAACCCTGTTTATAGATACATTTGGCTTCACTTTCCTGTGTTTAGAGAAATGTAATTTTAGATGTCTGAGCCAGGAAAAACAGTATTTGGATCAAAATACTTGTCAAAATACCCCTGCATGGTATGGCCCTGTTGGCAGGGCTCTGGAAAAAAGGGGGAGCATTTTCCCAGCAGGATAAACAAGGCTGTGTTCCATGCTCAGAGAGCTCTGCACAGCAGCACCTGAGGCATCATGACAGCTTGATGCACTAAAAGGCTATTTTTGGGAATTTGTGGGAGGCACTTCGCATCTGAACGATGATTTTCAACATTCCTGGATTGGGACTTGTCTCAGCTTTGCTCCCCAGTTTGAGAAAGAAGTAAAAATCCAGGAAACTCAATTTCTCCCCAAAAACTTCCTGTTTTCTGTAGYTTCCTCCATAACACCATGTTCCGGCTCCCTCAGAAGCGCAGCAGGGAGAGGCTTGGATGAGCTCTGTGCACCCCAATGTCACCTTCAGATCCTAAAACCCCTGACTCCAAGGTTTAAAAATCCCAAACACCTGGACCTGACCTCCAGGACTGGTGCCTGAGCTCACCCCTGTGCTGTGAGGAGCGGTGATATCCAGYGGATCGAGGGCCAAAGGGTTGTGTCTGTCCTCCAGAGATTTCCCCTTTCCAGGTCTTCAGGTCAGTCTCTACACAGCCATCCTGGGGAAAACRGGACAAAAATCTCCATTTTAATCCTCTGATCTTGGGYGTCAAAGGCACCAAGGTGCAAAATSACTGATGGAGGACTGGGMACCCCCTGATTTCCCCTTGGGGKAGACGATTCCCTTCCYGACCTCTCCCTGACATGGCTGTTGAGTCTCTCATTATCCAACTAATCATAGAAAAGTTCATTATGAACCCACCCACACCCACCACACAGATAAAAACAGCAGCTGCAGTCCAAGGGAGCTTCCCACGCGAGCTCCGTTAAGCGCTCTCGCTAATTAACGACATTGCCTCTCCCCTTCCCTGCCACATGAACATCTACCGATAAAAAAAAAAACCCCAAACCTCACTAAATTGGAAAAGAACAGTGACTTAAACATTGCCTTTCAAGGCTGTCACCACTCAGCCATCCAAGCTGGGAAGATGAAAGGGACCCACCGTCATCGCCCTCCTGGTGCGTCAGCTCAGGGAACAAAGCGGCCCCAACCCTCGCTGCCTCTGCCCAGAAGGGTCTGTCTTCATTTCCAGGAACAGATCCTGCAATGTTTCCCATGAAAAAAGAAGAGTTTAGAGCTGATCTGAGTGGAGCAGCTCCATAAAATAATCTCGATCATGGAATAGGGAAAGGCTGTGGAGATTGTGGCTGGAAGCGGAAGGTGAGAAGGGAAATAACCACAAACAGGAAAAAACGTGGTGAAAAGGAAATAAAATGAGAAAAACATAARGAGAGGGACATGCTGGACATCCCACAGGAACAGACATCCTGAAGACCCCTTGGTTATTTGGATTTCAGGCATAGGGATGCACTGGTACTGCTCTGGACACCGAAGCATCACCTGAGCTTGAGACCTGCCCAAAACCCCTCCCTGTGTCTGGAGCRCCCAGGGATGACAGACCCTTATCTCCTCGGGGAAAAACTCCTTTTGGAACGTTGGCTGAGGGCTGGAATCCCCAAAGAAGCCTCTGATACAGAAACAAAACTGGAAACACAGCTGGTCCAGGAAATGTGTCACTCCTGCCCACCCACAGAGGACATAGACAGCCAGGAGGGGCTGTCACCTCGGCAAAAACGCCAGAATAAGGGAGAATCCCTGTTTTCCTTGCTGTTTTTTCCATTCTTGACGTGCRGGGATGTGTCTGGCACTGGCTCAGGGCTGTGACTCCCACTCYCCAGCCTTTGGAGGTTCCTTCAGTGGCCTGAGGGGACGGTGATGCCCCACGCCCCGAGAGACACTGGGGTTTGGTCATGGCCTCAGCCCGAGTCYCCTCACGGCTGAGGTGTCACACAGCGGGCACAGACACCCTGGAGAAGGGGGTGCAGCCAGGAGACCCCACTGCCCTCACCACAGCCAGGAGCCCCTCGCTTCCCTCACGACAAAGCCTCGTTTCTCTCACGACAACAACAACGAGCTCCCTGCTCCCTTAATGACATCCAAAAGCCCCCCCATTCCCCTCACGAATGTCCCCCACGACAGCCACCAACCCCTCATGACGACCAGGAATCTCCGCTCCCCTCACAGCAGCCACCAACCTCTGACAATAGCTGGCAACCCCCCGTTCCTATTGCGATAACCCCCCGTTCCCCTCACGACAGCCGGCAGTCCCTCGTTTCCCAGGGCCCGCCAGCAGAACCCTTCCCGCAGCCTCCCCTGGAAGAACCGGGCGCATCGGGGTGACCCCCACACCGGCTCTGTTACCCCACAGGCAGCGAGCCGGGCCGCAGGCCCCTCCCCTCCCAGCCCCCGTGTSTCACTCAGCCCTCTCCCCAGCCCCTCCAGCGCCCTCCCGGGCCCCCCATACCCTACCTGCCATGCCGGGCCCGGCGGGGCCTCACCCGCAGCCCGCGGCCCTCACCGTGACACCGAGCAGACAAAGGGCGCCGCCATCTTGGCGCCGGGCGGAAGCGGCGTCGCCCCAGCCCGCCCAGCGTCACTRCGTCACTGCGTCATTGCGTCATTGCGCGTGCGCGCCAGGCTCGGCCGCGTTCCCGCCCCTGCCCGCCTCAGAGGCGCCGCCATGGAGAGGGGGGACGGTGCTGAGGGACCGGGGAGGGCCATGAGGGGCCGAGAGAAACCATGAGGGGCCGTAAGAGAGCAGGAGGAGCTGTGAGGGTGGAAGATCCGGGTGTCGCCGCCACTGCCGTGTTTATCGCTAACCATGTCCGCAGTCGCACCATCACCCTGTTTAAACACCCCGGGGATGGTGACCCCCAGTGTCTGACCACCCTCCGTGAAGGAACTTTTCTTCTATCTTAACATAAACCTCCCCTCTATCTTAACATAAACCTCTCCTGGCACAATTTGATGCTGTTCCTCTTTTCCGGTTCCCTTGGCTGCACCCTACTGTCAGGGAGAAGGTTCCTCGTTGGAAATAACTTTCCTAACTAAGTTTTTATTAGTTGTTTTAATTAATTGTAAGCAGCACCCACTTCCAGCCAACACCAGTTAAGTTTCTCCATAGACTCTTGTTACTCAGATCATTAAAACACCAAAACTTTTAAGTTGTTAAAACCAACCCTGACAAGTTTCAATAAAGCCAAAGGGATCTGMAAATTGGACATGTGGACATTGGACATCTGAAAATTGGAACTTAAATTTATGACCCTTCAAGGACGTTGGAGTAACCAGAAAATGCAGACGAGATTAAGGAAAGCTGGGGATTCCCTGTCTGAGAAAAAGATGATAAAAGGACTAAAGAAATCAATGACTAATAGAGAACAGAATGTTAAATGTTAGAGATAATTACGTGACTTAGAACCAATGAGCATTAATTTCTTTATTCACTAAAAATGTATAAATAAGCAARAAAGTTTTGTATCGAGCTACAAGGGTGCCCTCATCCAAATCATTGATAAAGAGTTTAAATATATAAAAAAAAACCCTGTTTTTCCCCCAGCTTTCCTGCCACAAACGAGTSACTGTGGGGTGCGTTTGGCAGGCACTGGGTTGAACCAGACCTTCGCCCTCCCCATATTTCCGCTGTCCAAAAGCTATTTAGGCAGAAACAATGCTTTTCCCCCATTTTTCTTCCTSCTTTCTCTGCATCTCCCTGGGCGAGGGCCACTAGATGGCAACCCGTGACCGGCGCTGGGTGCCGGGGTGGCATTTGGGGACGGAGCGGCCGCKTCCCATCGCCGGGGACCGCACCGCCGCTCCCCTCTCCCCAGCTCCCCGAGCCTTTATTGCCCTTAACAAGGTCTTTCATCGCTTTTAGCCCCTTTTCTTGCAGCGGGGAGTGCCCTGAGTGGCTGCCGTGCCTGGGCCGCTGCCAGGGGTGTTAATGAGAGTCACGAGTGGCTCGGGGATGGATGGACGGCATCGGGTTGCCCCAGCAGCAGCAGCAGCAACACGAGCCGGGAGCTGTGTGTAGCTATAAACAGGCGCTGCCCCCAAACCGGCGCCGAGCTGTTGTGGGTACACACAGGAGATGGTGCCCGGCCCTTCCTTGCGGGAGGTTTTGGGCTCCCGCCCGAAAAAAAAGCCCTTGGGTTCGACAGCCACGCTTGGGACCGGCGCCCCGGGGTATCCCGAGGGTGGTGGGTGAGGGTGGGCGAGGGGAGGAGGGTTTGGTGCCCTTCCAGGTGAGTCGGCAGCCGAACAGCTGAGAGAATGGCTCAGAAATAGAGCTTCGGGGAATAAATGAGTCACCCCGGGCTGGAAATAAACAGGGCAGCGGGCGCCCGAGCGGCTCCCRGTGCGGCTTTTTGTCGGGATGGCGGAATACGCCTCACCGAGACAACCCTCGGGTCTCAACCCACGCCCCTTTTTGAGGGTAAAGCATCAAGGAAACATCAAAAAATGCAGAAGGCGGCAGTGAGGCGTTCTCAACGATTTATCACAAGCTCTATATACAAAGACAAGCTCTGGCGGAGGGTTGGGAAAGGGAACCTGGCTCCCGGCAGGACTCTTGGCACGCTGGATCTTCCCCCTCAACACGCACCAGCTAAAAATTGCTGGAGCTGGGAGTCCCCTCCGGAGTTTCTCCGGTCGGTGACGGGATGCATTCAGCACAGGTCTGACCCCACGGTGGAGGGAGCGTTCCCATTCCCTACCCCACATCCCAYCTCCTTCCCAAATCACCCAAATAATTAGCGAGGAAGGGGAGAGGGGGAGAAAGGAGCGCCTCCCCGACCCCTCAGATCTTGATCTCAGTCCTGAAGGTTTGCTGGACGTGCTCCGAGTGCGTGGCCGGCCGGCGCTGAGCCCGGATRGTCAACATCCCATTGTCCCCCAGAGAGGACGACACGGACGTGGGGTCCACATCTTCGGGCAGCTGGCACTTGTGGGTGAAGGTGTTCATGACAGTGCCATCCGTGGCCAGCTGGGGAGAAAAAATGGGCGAAAAGGGGAGATTTTGGGATGCAAGAAGGATGGGCACTCATTATTCCCTCTGATCACCATTAATGTTGAATTAAATCCYGCTGGGCTTGTGGCCACAGCTGTTCGGGATATGGGTGGGAACTGGGTGGTCCATGCATCCCCCGGTGAGGAATTTGGGGTCCCCCGCTTTGGGGGTGAGCGGGAAAGAGAGGAAGCACTCACTTTCTCAGCGTGCACCTCGATCTGGTTGTTGGAGGTGGTGACGATGATGTCCTCGGGCGCGAAGTCGCTGACGTCCACCGTGAACTGATAGGTGTTCCCCAGGGTCTTCACCACGCCTGTGTTACCGGGGCGAGCTGTCGGGCAGGGTTTGAGGGGGTCACAGCCACAGCTTGCTGAGGATCCCCCCCAGACACCTCCGGGTTCCCCCCTCCCCCCRACTCACCTGGGAACCCCAAGGTCTCCCCGTGGGGCCGAACAAAGCTCCCGAAAAGCTCCATGGTGCCGGCGGGCGAGGACTTCACCTTCACCCACCGCTTGCCCCCACCTGCGACCCCCAACTCCCGCCGGGGGRAAGAGCGGAATTCCCTTCCTCGTTCTCCTCCCGGCGAAGGCGACGCCGGATCGGTTATTTCGGGATATTTCGACTTGACGAGCTTTTTAAAGCCTCGTTAAGGCTTCCGGCCGCCTGCCAGACCTCTCGTAAAACCAGCTAAATTTAGGTCTTGCGCCGGAGACGGTGGAAATTTTTCCCCTCTCCGACCCCCCCAACTCAACGCCATGGAATGCAATGCATATTATTAAGGAATAATCATGATAATTAATTAAAATACGTATTAAATCCTCCCCGCCGCGGGATGTACGTCGGGATTGGGAGCTCGGGGGTGGCGGCAGAGGGGGGGAGGGGGGGGAAACCCGGCTTGCTCCGGCCCGAGCGGGTCCGTCGGATTCGTCAAGGTCGTTTTTAATGAGTTCGTTTGCAAACTCAGTCTGGCAGCAGAGGCCGAGGCGGGAGGACGGGTGAGGGGGTGCTTAAAAAAAAGGGGGTGCAGACCCCAAAAAAGTCCCCGGGATGGAGCGCCCCGTGCCCGGGGGGCTGCGGGAGAAGGAAGAGGAGCARGAGGAGGAGAAGAGGGTGCTGGTGTCGGAGAACAGCTGGAGACCCTGCCCCAACGCCCGGAGAAGGGTCCGAGGTGAGGCTCCCACCCAAAAAGGGGGATTCTGAGGTGCAGGGGGTTTTGGGGGGGTCAGCACCCTGTTTCCCCCCCTCGCAGGGTGCTTGGAGTGGGTGAAGCGGCAGCTTTTCTGCGTCGGGGAGGATTGGTACTTCCTCTTCATCCTGGGGGTGCTCATGGCCACCATCAGCTTCGTGATGGACATCATCGTCGGCAGGCTCTATGCGGGTAAACGAAGGGCACCTTGGGGAGCTTCACAGGTGTTTGGGGGTTCACTGAGGATATGGGAGGCTTTGGGGGTGCATCTCCMCTCCCATCACCTCTCCTGCAGCCCACAGCTGGCTGTACCGAGAGATTGGGGACATTGGGGTGCTCAAGTACCTCTCGTGGACCCTGTACCCCACGGCACTGGCCGCCTTCTCCACYGGCTTCTCCCAGAGCATCACACCACACTCTGGAGGTGAGCCAGCTGCACCCCGACCTCCCCRGCTTCCCAGAACTCCCCTTGGTAATGGGAGACCCCTAAAATTTGGATTCTGCCCCCTTCTCCCCACCCCCCACCCTGTTGCAGGCTCCGGCATCCCGGAGCTGAAGACCATCCTGATGGGTGTGGTGCTGGAGGACTACCTGGCCATCCAGAACTTCGGAGCCAARGTGGTGGGGCTGACCTGCACCCTGGTGTGTGGCAGCACCCTTTTCCTTGGGAAAGTGGTGAGGGATCCCYTTCTGACCCCCAAGATCTTTCAGTTGGTGCCGAGGCGGGGGGGTGGCTCAGCTCTGTGTCCCCCCCCACAGGGCCCCTATGTCCATCTCTCTGCCATGGCTGCGGCATATCTGGGGAAGATGAGGACCACGGTCACAAGGGAGTATGAGGTAGGGGTGCCACTCTCCAAAAAATTTATGGAGGGATCTTATTTCACCCCCCCAAAAAGCTGGCCTTGCACCTAAACCCCCCACCCTACAGAACAAGTTCAAGCAGCACGAGATGCTGGTGGCAGCACAAGCCGTCGGGGTGGCCACTGTCTTCGGGGCACCCATCAGTGGTAAGGACCCCCACCAATCCCACCCTGGGCACCCCCAAACCTCACCCTAACCCCTTTCCCTGTTTTCACAGGGGTGCTTTTCAGCATCGAGGTGATGTCTCCCCACTTTGCTGTGCGGGATTACTGGCGCGGCTTTTTCGCTGCCACCTGTGGCGCCTTCATGTTTCGGATCCTGGCTGTGTTTAACAGCGAGCAAGGCAAGGCAGGGGGGATGGGATGTGCTCTCTTCCCCTTTACCCTTCCCTGTGGTATTTTTGGGGTGCTCACCCCCAAACCCACACCATCATTCCTCTCCTCCCTCTCAGAAACCATTGCTGCTGTTTTTAAGAGTGACCTCAAGATTGATTTTCCCTTCGACCTCCTGGAGACCTTCTTTTTTGTCATTTTGGGGTATGGAGGRTCTGGTTTTGGGGTGCTRCCTGTGCCCTGCCTRTGCCCTGCCTGTACCCCTACCTGTCCTTTCCTCACAGGATCATCTGCGGGGTTGTGGCCTGTGCTTATCTCTTCTGCCAGCGCTGGATGATGGTGGCCGTCAAGAAGAACTGGCTGACAGCCAAGCTCTTGGCCACCGAGTCCGTACTAGGCGTCTGTCCACCCATCTGTGTGCACCCTGTGTCCATGTGTCCCTGTGTTCCCCCTGTGCACCCTGCCCACCCACCCTGAGTGTCCCTAGGTCCCCTGGTCACCCATCCCACCCACCCTGGGTGTCCCAATGTCCCTCCCATTCACCCTGCCCATCCCTGGCTCTCTCCTGTCTGCCCATCTGTCCGTCCCCATGCCTTCAGCCCCACATGTCCCCCCTGCAGCAAACCCGTGTACACGGTGCTGGTGGTGCTGCTCCTCGCCTCTGTCACCTTCCCGCCTGGGCTGGGGCAGTTCATGGCCTCCAGGGTGAGTGGGGACAYGTGGGACTCCCTGGGGACCCCAAAACCTTCCAGCAGGGGCTCAGGGTGCCCATTTGTCCGTCTGTCCAGCTCACCATGAAGGAATATCTCACCTCCCTCTTTGACAACCGCACGTGGGGCTCGCTGGCCACCAATGCTTCAGGTGTGGCCAAGCCTGGGGGGCACTGGCAGGAGTGGGACCATCCCTCCGCCACCATCTATGGCACCTTGATCTTCTTCCTGTTCATGAAGGTAACCATGGAACMCCCCAATCTCTGGGTAGCCCCCCAACATGGTGTCCCCATGGGGTGATCCCCCCTGTGTCCGCTGCTCCCCCAGTTCTGGATGCTGATCCTGGCCACCACCCTGCCCCTGCCAGCCGGGTACTTCATGCCCATCTTCATCTACGGTGAGTGAGGGGCTGGGCCTGGGGGGACACGGGGAGGCACAGCCAGACCGAGGGGGGGCACAGGGGGGCAGCCAGGCGGGGTGCAGCCAGCCCTGGGGAGGGGTGCAGGGGGTTCATTCAGCCCTTGTGGTGGGGGTTCAGGGGGTGTATCCTGCTCTGGGGGGGCTGTAGGAGGGGGGTCACCTCTATCTCCACCATTTCTTGGGGGCCTCCTGGGATCTCCTCACCTTCCCCCCCCAATTTCAGGAGCGGCCATCGGGCGCCTGCAGGGGGAGGTGGTGGCCCTGCTCTTCCCGCAGGGCCTGCACTCGGAAGGACCCCTACGGCCCATCATTCCCGCTGGCTACGCCCTGGCCGGTGAGTTCGGGGGTGGCAGGGACACACCCACGGGCAGGGGGACACCCACGGGCAGGGGGACACACCCACGGGCAGGGGGACACACCCACGGGCAGGGGGACACACCCACGGGCAGGGGGACACCCACCCCCATCCCCTGACCCCCCTGCTCCCCGTGGCCAGGCGCAGCGGCGTTCGCGGGTTCGGTGACCCACGCGGTGTCCACGGCCCTGCTGGTGTGTGAGGCCACCGGGCACCTGGGCCAYGTCCTGCCCATCGTGCTGACCGTGCTGGTGGCCAACGCCATCAGCCAGAAGCACCAACCGTCCTTCTACGATGCCGGCATCATCGTAAAGAAGCTGCCCTACCTGCCCCCCATCCGCAGCCGGCACATCGCGTAAGAGCCTGCCCTGAAGGTTCACATGTTGGGAGGATTCTCCAGGAAATGATGGAAATCCRGGGGGTTTTGTGCTCACCAGCTCCTACCGAGTGACAGTGGAGGAGTTCATGGAGCGCCGGCTGGTGGCCTTGGCCAAGGGGGATGGGTTCCAGGAGGTGCTGRTGGCCTTGGACGCCTCTGCTGACACCGAGTACCCTGTGGTGGAGAGCACAGGTGGGGTATGGGGCTTGGAGGGTCATTGTCCCCATGAGGGATGGTCAGCCAGTGAGACCCTGAACCTGTGGTGACCCTTCTGTCTCCTCCTACCGTCCCCACGGTGTCCCCATAGCACTCACTTGATATTCCCATGCTCTCTCCATACCCTGCCCATGCTGTCCCTATGGGGTGTTCCTGTGGTGTCCTCACACTGCTCCTAGGGGTGTCCTTTGATATTCCCATGGTGTCCTGTCCCCATTGGTGTCCAAATGTTGGCCCCTTTATATTCCCATGTTGTCCTCATGGTGTCCCCACCCTGTTCCCTCAATATTCTCATACCCTCCCCCTGGTGTCCCTGCACTGTATCAGTGCTGTCCCCATCCTGTTTGGTGTCCCCGTGCTGTTCCCTTGATATTCCCATTCTGTCTCCACCGTCTCCCTATGGGGTGTCCCCTTGATATTCCCATACTGTCCTCATACCAGCAGCCTGCTGTCCCTATGGGATGTCCCCTTGGTGTCCCATTACCTCCTCCTGTTATTCCCATACTGTCCCCTTGGTGTCCYCCTGGTATTTCCATACTGTTCCCATGGTGTCCCCACGCTCCAGGGTCCCCCACGCTGGTGGGCACAGTCAGCAGATCCCAGCTGGTCACCTTCCTCCAGAGCCAAGAGCATCCCCAGGCCCCCCAAGGGGAAAAGGTAAACGGGGTGGGGGGCACCCCACCGCAGCCAAAAAGCTGCTGTTCCACCCCAAAATTAATGTCACTTTCCCACAGCCGGCCACCGTGGGGACACTCAAGGACGACTGTGYCATCGAGCCCATCATGCTCCAGTTCTCCCCGTGGACCTCCCTGCACCAGGTTTGGGGGGAGGACACATGTTGTGGGAGCCCCCCCAGTTCTGTGTCACGCTGAGGGGACACGGCAAGGGTGGCTTTGTCCCCACGTGTCCCTGTTGTCCCTTTCCCAGGCCTATCACCTGTTCCAGCTGCTGAAGCTGCAGCGAGTCTTTGTCACCCGATCGGGGGAGCTGGTGGGAGCTGTGAGCAGGGCGGAGGTGAGGGGGATAAAGGGGGAAAGGGGAGAAAGGGGGAAAGGAGAAGGGAAAGGAAGAGAAAGGGGGGAAAAGGGAGGGAAAGGGGGGAAAAAGGGGAAGGGAAAGGTGGGTAAGGCCCCATCCCACCTCTTCTCCTTCCTTCCAGCTTCGGAGAGCAATCGAGGAACTTGCCAACCCCAAGTGATGACGTTTTGGGACCACAGAGGACCCCTCGCCAGGGATGACCCCCGTGGAAAGGGGGGAAATCCTGACCCCCCCCCCAGGCGGTGTGGGGGGCCTGGTTCTCCAGCAGAGCGTGTCATGCATTAAAAATACACCAAGCCATCAATGCTTCCTCCTCCTCCTTCACCCCCGCCCCTCCCAAACCCAACTGCAACGGTTCAACCCCCCCCGTATCACCCCAAAACTGCCCCAGGACATGCACTGAAGTGCCCCAGTCTCTGCAACACTCCTCTATGGCCCCCTCCTGTAATTATCAACACACAATTATCTTTATTTTAATTACCCTTAATTCCTGCAATTAATAAGGGTGACGGGTGTTCAGTGGCTCCGAAATCCGGGGGAAGCAGGGTCTGAGCCCCCCCAGCCCTTTGGTGACCCCCAGACTGGGGCRCAGCGGGTCGGGGCGGCGCAGCAGGCGCTACCGTAGCTGTAATTATGCCTGGGGGGTTAATTAGGCGCGGCGGAGCAGGTTGGGCAGGGCGGGCATGCCCGGGCCCGGCGCAGGACGGGTGAAGCGGGGTCAGCGCCAGGGAGACACCCCAAAAGTGGGGCAGGAGCTGGGATGGGCTCCGGGACGGGTGCTGGGAGGGGGCTGGGCTGCGGCACCCAGGGGAGGGGCGAGGGGAGCGAGGGGTCCTCGGCCCCGGATCCCTTTGGGGGGATGGTCAGTGGAGCAGCACCCACGGGTGACAACCCCAGCCCTATGCAACACCCCAAAAGCCCCGCTGTGCCTCAGTTTCCCCATCGCTTCCCCACGCCGTCGGTTCCTTGTCCAGCCCTGCCACAGGCAAAGAGGGGATCGGGAGCCGCCAGGAGCCCCCCGGCCAGGACTGTCCCCGCAGCCCGAGCTGTCCCCCCGGCCAGGACTGTCCCCGCAGCCCGAGCTGTCCCCCCGGCCAGGACTGTCCCCGCAGCCCGAGCTGTCCCCCCAGCCAGGACTGTCCCCGCAGCCAGGACTGTCCCCTCGGCCAGAGCTGTCCCCCCGGCCAGGACTGTCCCCGCAGTCCGAGCTGTCCCCCCGGCCAGGACTGTCCCCCTGGCCCGGGCTGTCCCCGCAGCCAGGACTGTCCCCCCGGCCAGGACTGTCCCCCCGGCCAGGGCTGTTCCCTCCCGCGGCCGCCGCCGGATCTTCAGCCGGACCGAGCCCGACGAACCCGTGACACCCCCAGAACGCGGTGAAATTCCCCTGACCGGAGGCTTTTGCAGCCAGACGTYGGTCCCCGCTCACCCCTCGCCCATCCTTTTTTATGGTTTGGARCAGAAAAAAATGTCAAACCCCTTTTTTCCGGCGTTTTTCTACCCCGTCATTTGCAGGCTCCGGGCAGCCGGCGCGGCCGGGCTTTGGCTTCGGGGGAGTGGCGGGGAATGAAAAGCCCAAATTCCTCGTGGGTTTTGCTGAGGGAAAGAGGCCCCGGATGGGAAACGCTCCTGGAGCCGTGTGAAACCCCTTAAAATCACTGATAACCCCCTAAAAAACTTCAGACCCCCTTAAAAAACCCTCTTTAACCCTTTTAAAACCCCTCTTTAACCCATTTTAAACCCTGTTAAAACCCCTAAACCCCCCTTTTAAACCACCCTTAACTCCCCAAAAACAGTCCCTAAATAAAACCCCTTAAAAAACATTAAGTCCCCCTAAAAAAACTTTAAACCCCTTTAAAGCCCCTAAGCCACTTTACAGATCCTGATAACTCCTTAAAAACCCTTAAAAACTCTAAAAAAATCTTTAAACCTATTTAATTCCCTGTTAATACCCCAAAAAAACCTTTTAAAAATCCTTAAAACACCCTAAAAACCCCTTTAAAACCCACTTAAAATCCTTTAAGTTCCCTTAAAAATGCCCTTAAACCCCCTGAAATCCAGGGGAAACTGCCTCTCTTTGCCACTCAAATTCCCTCAATCTCTGTGAAACAGTGGGAAAACAAAATATTCTAGAAAACAAAAAAGCTCATATTTTTATTCAAAACCCCACAAAAATCCCCGTAAGTCCATAAAAAATGGGGGGGAAAAGCATCCAAGTATTTTTTTTTTATTTCCCCCTTTTTTTTCTCTCCCAAACCTGACACAACCTTTAATTCCTCGCAATAAATATACAAAAATAGAATAAATTACATTAAAAAATAYAAGGCAACACTGGCAGATCAGCGTTAAAGTGGAACAAAACCACCCAAAAACCCGGTGGGAGAGGAATAAATAGGRACAAAAAAGTAAAAATAAATCCGTTTTGGGACTGAGCCCTTTTTTCCTTGAAATGTGGGGGGAAAAATAAGAAGAAAAATCCCACTCCCCCAGCTCCAAATGAGCATGAAATTCCATTTTTTTTTTTTTAGGGGGGAGGGCAGGGGCAGCACCCGTTTCATCCCCAAGTACGGGGATAATATCAATAACACTATAAAAAAAAAACCTTAATAATTACAGAAATAATAAATAAACCCCTCGGGGAAGAGGGGGGGGTCTTCATGTGGTGTTTGGGGTGTTTGGGATCAGCCCGGGCCCCCCCCGGCGCCCGCCAGCTCCTGCAGCCCCAGCAGGCTGTAGGCAATGCGCTTCTGGTGCCCTGGCAGCCGCACCCCGATCCGCTTGATGTCCCTGGGAAACGGGAAAAGAGAATCAGGACTGGGGGAGGGAGAGCCCGGGATGGGCTGGGGAAGGGGGGCTAGGAGGGGATGGATCCAGCAACAGACACAGCCTGGCTTTGGGGGGAACGGATAGATCCAGCAACAGACACAGCCCGGCTTTGGGGGGAACGGGGGCTGTGAGGGGATGGATCCTGTGACAGACACAGCCTGGCTTTGGGGGGAACGGGGGCTGGGAGGGGATGGATCCTGTGACAGACACAGCCCGGCTTTGGGGGGAACGGGGGCTGTGAGGGGATGGATCCTGTGACAGACACAGCCCGGCTTTGGGGGAGCCCCAGGGGCAGCGTTCCGGGGGTGGGGATGGGTGGACAGGGATCATCCCAATGGGTCAGCCCAAGGGATGGAGGGACAGGGATCAGCCCGAGGGATGGAGGACAGGGGTCATTCTGAGGGATGGATGGACTGGGATGATCCTGAGGGATGGATGGACACAGCTCAGCCTGAGGGATGGATGATGGGGATCATCCCGAGGGATGGATGGATGGGGATCATCCCAAGGGATGGATGGACACGGCTTGGCCTGAGGGATGGATGGACATGGGTCATCCTGGCCTCTCTGGCCAAGGAACATCTAATTTTATCTCGTCCCTCAGGCCACCACGGCCATGGAAGTGGTTTCCGTTCCCAGCATATCGCTGTCCCATGGGACTGAGAGGGGAGGGTATGGGGACAGCGTGGGGACAGTGTGGGGACATGTCCCAGGGACAGCAGGGAATGGCATGGGGCCAGTATGGGAACACTGGGGGACAGCAGGGGACACTCACTCGTTGGTCATCTGCAGAACCTTCTCAATGGTGCTGTAGCCCGAGGCCATGAAGGTCTCGGTGTACTGGGGCATCCGGATGGACTCCAGCCACTCCGGGACGGAGCGGAACGGGACGCCCTCGGAGCCRCTGGTGCTGGGCAGGCGGATGGACACCCTGGGGAGAAAAATGATGCAAAAATAGAAAGATGAAAAAAAAGGGCGCAGAAATGTGAGGCTGGGAAAATAATGTGAAAGCAGAAGGGCGTAAAAATGATGCAGAAAGGCAATGATGCAAAAAATGGTGTGGAAATGGGGGGATGTGAAAAAATAATGCGAAAATGGAAGGTGCAAAAAATGAGGCAGAAAGGCCAGGACACAAAAATATTGCAGAGATGAAACAATGCAAAAAATGGTGCAGGAAGGGAAAGGTGCAAAAATGGTGCAGGAATGAAAAGGTGGCAAAAAAAGATGTGAAAATGGAAGGATGGAAAAATAACACAGGGCTGAAAAGATGCAAAAAATAATGTGAAAATGGAAAGATAAGAAATTCTACATAGACATAGAAAGGTGAAAAAAATATTGTAAAAATTTGGAACATGCAAAAACAGTGCAGAAATAAAATTATGCAAAAAGCATGAAAGTGGAAGTTTAAAAAAATGACGCAGAAATGGGAAGATGCAAAAAAATAAATGCAAAAATGGGACAATGAAATGAAGATGCAGAAATGAAATTATACAAAAATGATGTGAAAACAAGAAGCTACAAAAAAAATGCAGAAATGGAGATGATGCCAAAAGCAGCATGAGAGTGCAGAGATGCAAAACCCAACCCAAAACAGCATCACAAGAGTGCAAAAAATGATTCAAAAAATGCGAAGATGAAAATAAAATTTTGCACAAGAGTGCAAAAAATGATAGTAGATGCAAAGATGTGCAAAAATCAGAGAGTCCTGGACTGGTTTGGGTTGGAAGGGACCTTAAATCCCATCCAGTGCYACYCCCTGCCATGGGCAGGGACACTTCCCACTGTCCCAGGGTGCTCCAAGCCCAATCCAGCCAGGCCTTGGACACTTCCAGGGATTCAGGGCAGCCACAGCTTCTCTGGGCACCYGCTCCCCTCCCCGTCCTTGCTCCCCTCCCCATMCTGGTGCTCCCYGYGCTCACCGGGGGTCRAAATCCGCCAGCGCCTTGAGGGACTCGGGGGCGCGGATGAGTTTGTCCAGGATGCTGACGATGTCGGTGAACTTGGGGCGCCGGCAGCGCTCCTGCTGCCAGCACTGCATCATCAGCTGGTAGATGGCCGAGGGGCAGTCCAGCGGCGCTGGCAGGCGGAAGCCCTCGTTGATGGCCTTCATCACCTATGAGGAGGAGGAGGGTCAGTGATAGCCCCCCTCAAAAGAGCTGCACATTCACAGAATCCCAAATGGTTTGGGTTGGAAGGGCCTTAAAGTTCCTCTCGTTCCAGCCCCAGCCATGGGCAGGGACATCTCACATGGTCTAGGGTGCTCCAAGCCCCATCCAACTGGTCTTGGCCAGCCCCCGAAACAGTGATGGCAGAGGGCGGGCACTCACCTCATGGTTGGAGAGCTCCCAGTATGGACGCTCGCCGTAGGACATCACCTCCCACATGACRATGCCGTAGCTCCAGACATCGCTGGCAGAGGTGAACTTGCGGTAGGAGATGGCTTCGGGTGCTGTCCAACGGATCGGGATCTTCCCGCCCTATGGGAGCATTGGGGTCAGCTCTGCACACCCCAAAAAACCACCCTTGCCATGGTCAACCACAATGGACAACCACCCCAACATGGCCAGCCGTGATGGACAATCAGCCCAACATGGCCAACCACCCCAACCTGGCCAAACATGATGGATAACCACCCCAACATGGCCAACTGTGATGGACAATTGCTCACCCTGGACAACCACCCTCGCCATGGCCAACGCCCTCACCCTGGTCAACCGGGATGGACAATCACCCACCTTGTTCAACCACCCCAACACCACCAACCACCCCGGACCTTGGCCAACCACCCCTCCATGACCACCCGCCCCACCGCGGTGACACTCACGCTGGTGGTGTAGGTGGCTTCAGGGTCATCTTCCAACACCCTGGAGAGCCCRAAATCGGACACTTTGCACACCAGATTGCTGTTCACCAGGATGTTCCTGGCAGCCAGGTCCCGATGGACGTAATTCATGTTGGCCAAGTACTTCATGCCGGCAGCAATGCCCCTCAACATCCCCACCAGCTGGATGATGCCAAATTCGCCTTCTTTTTCCTGGGAAAAGGGGAGAATTCAGCCTGGAATCCACCTGTCGTCCAACCTCCCCGGTGGCGGTTGGAGGTTCCACCACCCCGTGGTCGTTGCCATCATGTGTAACTTACTCGCAGGAATTTATCCAGTGCCCCGTTCTCCATGTACTCCGTGATGATCATGAAGGGCTTGTCTGCATGAAAAAAGACCCCAAAAGCAGGTAAGTACCCCAAAAAAAGTATCCTTCCAACCCTCTTAAAATCTCTGAGCCTCCYACAAGCCCTCCCAAAATCCTCAAAAGCCCAGAATGCCCAATGACCCTCAAAAAAACCCAACTCCTGAAAACAATCCCAACCCCTCAAAAATAATAAAACACCCCAAGCACCCCCAGAAACCCAAATCACCTCAGTTTCCCCCAAAAAACCCACACCCCCAACCCCCCCCAAAAAATCACCTCTGTTAAACATCCCCAAAACAACAAAAAGCCTCAAGCCCCTTAAAGACCCCAACAAACCCCAACTGCCAAAACCCTGAAATAACTTCCCCAATTCCTTAAAAAATGCCCTAAACTGCCCCTAAAACTTCCCAAATAACTCTGAATTCTCTCCCCCCAAAAAAATCCCCAACCTCATCCTCCAAAAAAAGCCCAAAATACCCAAATCCCCCAAATCCCCATTTCTCTGTTGCTCAAAACACCCTATTTTTACATAACTTTTTTGGGGTGTTTTGCTGAGAAATTGGGGTGGGTTTTTGGGGGCGACAGGACATAAAGGCCACTCACACTTGGAGACAACKCCCTCGAGGCGGATGATGTTGTGGTGGCAGAACTGTCCCATGATGGTGGCCTCGCTCAGGAAGTCCACGCGCTGCTTCTCCGTGTACCCCACCTTCAACGTCTTAATGGCCACGGGCACCTCTTTCCTGCCGCGTTTCAGGGTGCCCTTGTACACCTCCCCAAATTCACCTGCTCCAAGAAACGGGGTCACCCTTAAGCCCCCACCCCGCCCTGCCCCGATTTTGGGATGTCTTTGGGGGGACAAAGCTACACACCAGCGCCGATGACCTTCTGGCGGGTGATGAAGGATGGAGGGATYTCGGTGGTGAACTTGAGCATGGCTTGGTTGGGGTCCTCGTAGGTGTGGGGGTCAACGTACGTCTTGAGAGGCTTCAGCTGGTCTGGGGTGTCAGGGAGAGGGGTCAGTGTCCCTGTGACCACCCGCCCATCGCCGCTGTCCCCACTGTCCCATGGCTCACCTGACTTGGAGAAGTAGACGTCCTCAGCGGATTGGCGCAGCCGTGACCTCCTTCTCCTGTGGACAAAAAAAAACCCTCCTTTGTCCCAAAGACCATCCCTCACCCACATTTGGTGATGGGACAATGACATTTTGGGTTTTTTGGGGGTCTCAGGGGGGTCTGTCCCCTTACCTCCGGAGGACATAGAGGAGAGTGGCCAAGAGCAGGACGACGAAGACGATGCCAGCGACGGTGCCGGTGATGACAGCGGTTGATGCCATGGCCTCGGAACCTGCRGGGACTGTCCAGGTGAGCCCCTGCACCCAGAGCCCCCACCCCAGAGCCCCTGCCCCACAACCCCAGAGCCCCCAGCCCCTCCTCACCCTCGGGCAGCGTCTCGAACTCGTGCTGGGGGCTGAAGGCACCGTGGCCGTCAGCGGTGAGAGCCTGGACCCGAACCACGTAGGCAGTGCCTGGAGACAACTTGGGCAGCGTGACAGAGGTGCCCTCACAGCGCAACACGGAGTAGCTGTTCTCATCCACCTGGGGACATCAACAGGGACATTGGCGTGACACGCAGGGAGGGCGGCTCAGGTGGGGCAAAGATGGAGGTGACGTGGGAGAGGTGACAGGGATGGGGCAGGGATGGAGGTGACAGGGATGGAGGGATGAACATGGGAGGTGACATGGATGGAGGCAAGGATGGGGAGGTGACATGGATGTGGAGGTGACATGGATTGGGGAGGTGACATGGATTGAGGGATAAACATGGGAGGGATGGAGACATGGAAGGAGATTGCATGAACAGAGGTGACACAGCTGGGGACACGGATGGGGGTGACACGGATGGGGGTGACACGGATGGGGGTGGCAGGCTGTGTCACCAGACTGACCTTCTTGCTGTAGGTGACCTCGTACTTCCAGACCTGACTCTGCTGCCGCAGTGGCACCGTCCAGGACAGGACCAGGCTGGTGGCCGTCCGTCCGTCCAGGCTCACCGATGTCACCCGGGGGGGCTCTGCCATGGGGACACATAGGGAYGTCACCGAGGTGTCCGCAAGGGGAAGGGGAACATCACAGAGGTGTCCCCACCACAAAGGTGTCCCCACCACGAGGGAAGGTGTGGGAGCTGTCGGTGTCCTCTCACCTGTCTGGTTGATGCTGATGGTAGCACTGGCCACACTGCGCTGGTGGCTGTAGGGGGACACCCCATTGCGGGCCTCCACAGTGAAGGTGTAGTTGACRTGCGGCTCCAGGTCAGTTACAGTGACCCCCGTGCCTGTGAGCCCCCGGGGGGGCTGTGAGAACCGRACCCCGCTATCACAGGGCCGGCACTCGCTGCTCTCGGGCCAGCACTGCTCACAGGTGACGCTGTAGGTGACGTCCTCGCGGCCACCAGGGTCGGTGGGTGGGGCCCAGCGCAGCTGCACCGCGGCCCCCAGCCCCACAGCTGTGACGGCCTGGGGTGGCGAGGGGGGACCTGCGGGGCACACGGGCAGGGTCAGGGGACACGGGCGGGGTCAGGGGACAGAGCCATCCCATGGGGTCCCCCCTCCGGAGGTGACTTACGGGTGCAGGGGTGCTCTGGTGGGTCCTCGGGGGCCCGGAAGAATCCATCCTGGCACGGGCAGGTGGCGGCGGCGGCTGGGGAGGGCAGGGTGTGGAGGGGACAGGGCTGGCAGCCCACTGAGGACACCACAGCCTTGAAGGTGCCGGGGGGACACGCTGGGGGGACACACAAAGTGACACTGGTGAGATTCCAAATCCTGTGCCCCATCCGCAGGATCAGCAGCTGGCGCGGGGGAACGGGAGGGCAGGACCCCCAAAGCAGCCAGAGAGGGATTTTGGGGGAGTTCACCTCATTTTGCAGCTTCTTTATTATTGCCCACCGCGCCAACCCCAGCCCAGCCCTCTCCTGGCTGAGCCCTGTCACACTCACTGCAGGAGTGATGCTCAGGGGAATGGGCCATGATGGGGAATTTTGGGCCACACCTCTCATTTCTCTAACTCAAATTGGGAATTTCAGGGTATTTAATCTTATTGTTTATTGGGAACTTCCCCAGCCCACCTTTCAGCCTGCTGAGCTCTCACACAGTCACTACACCAGTGGTGCTGAAAGATGAGGATCCAGGACTGGGAATTTTGGAACCAACACCTCCTTTCTCCAACCCCAAATGGGGAAWTTTTAGGGCATTTCACCTCATTTTTGCAGCTGCTGCCCCACCCTTCTCCCAGCTGAGCCCTTCCACACTCACTGAGCTCAAGGCTGAGGATTCAGGACAGGGAATTTTGGGGCCAAACCCCCATTCCTCGAGCCCAGACACCTCTCAGCCCCCAATTTATGCYCCAGTCCCTACCTTGGCAGGTGTCTCCCACGCTCTGGAAGCCAGCCCGGCACAGGCATTCCCCGATGGGCACGAGCCACTCGCCGTCGGCATTGCAGTGCAGAGCCGGYGCCTGCTCGGCCACCGCCTCGGCCACGCACGAGCCCCGCACCTCAGCCAAGGTCTGCGAGTCCGCCCCGGCCACGGTCTCCGGGAACTGTGCCATGCCCTGCACCACGGCCGGGCAGCGCTTGTAGTAAACACGCACGGAGAGCAGCGCCACGCAGGCTCCCAGGTCCTGGAAGGCCAGGTAGAAACCCTTCCTCCGCAGGGGCCCCACCGACCGCACCTCCACGTTGAGTTTCACATTGCGGGCRGCAAAGTCTTCCTGCACAGTGATCTCATCCGGAGCGATGGTGTCGATYTTGCGGAACTGCCGCTTCTGGAAGTTGGTGCCATAGTCCACATCRGACTCGGCGTAGTAGAGGTTGAAGGTCTCYTTGCAGGAGCCGCCGCCGGCCGTGGGGAAGCTGTTGCAGTCGCGCACGGTGAACTGGAGCTCAATGAAGATGCGCTGGGCCACGCCGCGGTAGATCCAGTTGGTGCGCAGCCAGTTCTCCTGCTCGCCCTCCAGGACGTTGCACACCGAGTACATGTAGATCAGCGAGTCATTGAGGACGTTCTGCAGCTGGTCCCACTGTCCCCACAGAGACACAAACAGGGTTATGGGGAGGAACTGAGGCACGGCYTCCTGACCCCAGGGATGGGCTTGTCCTCATCACCTTCTTCCGTTCCCACCCTCAGGGAGGTCCCCAGACACATCCCAGAGGTCTCCAACCCCACGGATGTCCCCATGTCTGTCCCCATGGGTGTTCYTGGTCCCATGGAGGGCCCCAACCCAATTCCAGTGAAGGTCTCCAACTCCATGGATGACCCTGCCCATGGGATGTTCCTGTGGTGGTCCCTTTCTACAGGTGCTCCTGTCCCTATGGGTGTCCCTGTTCCCATTGCCATGGATGTCTCTATTTCCATGGATGTCCTCATCCCCATTCCTGTGAAGGTCCCCAAAGATGTTCTTGCCCCCATCCCCACAGAGCTCCCCCATGGCTGTCCCCAGTCCCCATAGTGAGTCCCCATTCCCTGTCCCCATCCCAGTGGGGCCGGAGTGTGTGGGTGCTCACCCCTTGTCCGTAGGGATGGGTGAGCCAGCCCAGCTCCCCGTGAGCCTTGGCGAAGTCCAGCAGCACCACTGTGGGACAGGAGAGAGGAGAGGGATGTCAGCAAATGCCACCACAGACAACCCCAGGACCTGCATGTGCCACCAACAAACCCCTTTGGCCCATGGACGTCCCCCAGGACCCACAGACATCCCCCAGGACCCAGAGATGTCCCTCAGGACTTGTGTGTAAACCCTGGGACCCACAGATGTTTCCAGGACCCCTGGAAGTCYCCCAGGACCCACAGACATCCCCACAGAAGTCCCCAGAATGTGCATGGATGTCCCATGGATGACGCTTGGATGACCCCAAAATTCATGGATGTCCTGGGCACCCACGGGTGTCCCTGGGACCCACAGATGCCACCGGGATCCACGGACATCCCTGGGACCTGTGTGTCCATCCTTGAGACCCACAGACACTCCACCAGGACCCCTGGATGCCCCCAGGACCCACCCCATCCCCACCGACATCCCCAAGAGCCACGGATGTCCCCAGAACCTCGAATCATTCCCAGGCCCCACGGAGCCCCCATTCCCGATAGATTCCGCTGGAAGGAGCCCCCGGGGCCGCCCCCAGAAGCRGGGAGGCCGCGGGCCCGGCGGGACCTGCCCTGGCACGCCGAGGGCGGTGGCCGGATCCAGCGCCAGGAGAGGAAGAGGAGGAAGAGGAGGCCGGGCAGGGAGTGGGGCCCCCCCGGTGAATCACCCCCCAGGAATGCGCCGGGACGCTCGGGTTCACCGGCGGGATGGRGCCGGCGGCACCGGCGACTTTCGGGCCGGATGCGCCCCCCCAGCTCCCGGCGCGCCCCGAGAGGATCGGAACTGGGGAGACCCCAAACCCTGCCCGGGGGGACCCCAAATCCTGCCCGGGGGTGACACGGGCGGCTCCAGCGTCCCCCCCCCGCGCCGTGCCAGGGCTCAGGAAGGATGCCGGRGCGGATATCCCGGTTTTCCTGAGGCTGGAAATCCCCCCGCGAGCCTCCGGAGAGCGGAAAGTGGCGGGGGCCGGAGCCGGCGCGGGCGGGGGTTCCCTGCGGGTGCCGCCGGGATGGCTCTGGGGACACTCCCGGCGCTGGGGCTGCTTCAGGGGCGCAGCGCCCGCGGCAGCTCCCGGGGCAGCGCCCCCATCCCCAGTGTCACCTGTACCCCCCGCCACCGCCACCGTCACATCGTATCATCAAATTCTCCGTCGCCTTCGTCACCCCGGCCACCGCCACCCCCAGTGCCATCGTGAATGCGGTCACCAACTCCATCATCGTCCTCAGTGCCACCCCCGCGCTCCAGAGCCGCATCCCCGGCCCGTTCCCGGCTGCATCCTTGTCCCTGTCCGGCCCTAACCCCGTCCCACCCCAATCCTGGCCCGGTTCCAATCTGTCTGAATCTGAACCCCATCCCATCCCCAAAATGAACCCCAATCCTACCCCCTCAGCTCCCATTCCTGTCCCCATCCCRATCCCATCCCCATCTCAACCTTAATCAGAGTCCAAACCCCAAAATGAATCCCATCCCCTCCCCATCCTCATCTCAACCTTGCCCCCTCCTCAATCTCAGTCTGAACCCCAACCATAATCCCAAAATGAACCCCATTCCAATCCCAATCCCTTCCCCACCTCAGCTCACCTCAAACCCCACTGGGTCTCACCKTTTCTGAGCAATAGGAACCAATCCCCCCTCAGCCCCCAAATCCTGCCACTCTCCCCCACTTTCGCTTTCACCCCATGCACTTTTTAAACCCCAAATCCCAATATTCCCTCCTGGGAAACAGCACTTTGGGAACACACCCCAAATCCCACAACTGCCAGAGGGTGACCCCCTCTGCTGCCCCCCGCACTTCCAAAAATCCTAATTTTGGGGKTTTTTTACCACATTTTTAGTTTTTAGGGAGTATTTTCCATCCCAGCCTCTGATTTATTTGCATTTGGGGCTGGATTTTTCCACCTTACACTCTAAAAATGATGGATTAAACTCATCAGGCAGAACTTAYAAAAATTTAATTTTTAAAAAATTCAATGTATACACAAGAAGTGAATTTCCCACTTTTTTTTTTTTTTGCTCAACCCTCCCAAACTAAGCCCAAAAATCACTGGGGGAAGGGTTGTGAGGTGGAGGCCGAGACGCTGCTTGTTTTTTCCCAGCAACTTTTTGGGATTTTCCTGACATTGTTTTCCAGCTCTCCGGCCGGATCCTACCCGGCCCTGCACCACCCATGGGAAACGCTCCATTTTAAGGTGATTTTCCCCTTTTGGGGGGCTTTATTTGTTAACCCTCCTCATCCTCACCCCTCTGCCAACCTCCTTCGGGGGGATCCCGGCAGGATCCAGCCCCGGTGCGTCAGGCGAACACACAGCATGGGAAAAGTTGCCCCAAACGCGCGGTTTTCCTCTTACTTTAGGTTTTTTTCTCCCCATTTAAGTTTTTTTCTCCTCCATTTTATTTCCCCCCCATTTTAGCTTCCCTCATTCCCGTAAGTTTTACTCCCCCCACCTTTTAAACTGCCACCCCTTACTTTAACTTTCACCCCTTAATTTAACTTTTCTCCTTTTAGTTTAAAATTATCCACCYTAACTCCAACTTCTCCCGTGATTTTAACCTTTTCCGCCCCAAAACGCGCTCCGGCACCTGCCGAGTCCCCGCCGCACCCCAAACCGTGGGGGGAAGGGGGAAACCCACATCACCCTTTACTCTCAGAGCGCTCCCAAACTCAGCTCCCCCGAAACCAAAATCTCGGGTAATTTGCTCGAATTTACCCCAAAACTGCCCCACCCTTGGAGGTACCCACAATAAAGGAGTATTGGGGTGCCACCCCCCAAAAAAAAAGTGGGGGACTCACCTTCCTCGGCGGCCACGGGGGCGAGCGCGGAGAGCAGGAGGGCGGTGAGGGCCGGGAGCGCGCCCGCCATGGCCGGGCGGGTTTGGGGGTCCCGGGCGCGCCCCACGAGCGGCGGCCCCGCGGGGAGTGGGGGGTGTAGGGCCGCGCGCCCGCTCCTGTTCATTCATGCCCCGCTGACGTCACCGGCCACGCCCGCTCTTAAAGGCGCAGCGGCCGCTCCCAGTGCGCACCAGTCCGGCACTGGGATGGTGCGCGTCCGAGGGTGGGACGCGGCTGGGCGGAGGGGAGGGGGGTGCGGGAGCCCCCCCAAGGTGGGGCACGGCCCTGGAGGGGCTTGGGGGTCCCGCAGCGCCGCGGGGACCCCCCCGGGCTCGACCCCGAAGGAGTGAACGCGCCCCCCCTCCGTCCCCTCCCCTTTCATTCATGAATCGGCGTGGGAAGGGCGGGGGGTGGCAGCCAATGGCTGCAGGGGACGGGGCCACGCGGTTACTACCGGCCGCGCCCCCCGCCCACCGCTTCGATACTGGGGGCTTTGGGGGGGCTGCCCGACGCCCTCAGGCCCTGGCACCCCAAATCCTCAGGACTGCTGTCCTCATGATCCCTCAGCACCCCAAATCCCGCATCGCCCTAAACCCTGCACCACCCACAGCACCCCAAATCCCACAGCACCCCAAATCCCACAGCACCATCCACGGCACCCCAAATACCGCACCACCCCAATCCCGTCACCTACAGCACCCCAAACCCTGAACCACCCACAGCACTCCAAATCCCGCAGCACCCCAAATCCCACTAATCCCTGCACCCCAAATCCCACTAATCCCTGCACCCCAAATCCCCCAATACCCCCAAATCTTCATTACCCCCAGCACCCCAAATCCCCCCAAGTCCCCCTCCACCTCCATCCCAACAGCCCCATTCCCCCAAATCAGACAAGTCAGGCCACCCAGGGATCTTTTTTCATAGAAAACCAGATTTTAGTAAAAAACACCTTTTCCCCTCCTGCCCCTGCTCGCCCGAGCCTGGCCCCAAAGGGGGGTTCAGGTGGGGGGGTCCCCGCTGTCCCCGGGGATGACGCCGGCTGTCACTTGGTCGCGCCGCCAGAGCCCCTCGACCAGGGCGTCCAGCACGGGGGCGACCCGGGCTAGCCCTGCCCGGGCCCCTCCGGCCCCCGGGGTCGCCCCCACCCGCAGCACCCGAAGCCCCCACGTCCCCTCGAAGGCCCTGACGTCCCCCTCCGTCACRGCCGCGTGTGGGGACAGATCGAATCTGGGGTGCAGAGGGTCAAGAGAAACTGCAACGCCCTGGAAAATCCCCCCAAAAGCACCTGAAATTCAACAGCGCTGTGAACCCATGGATGTAATGAGGTGTGCGTGTCCTCTGCCCACCTAGGGACTGAGTGGTTTGAAATCTGGGGGTGCAAACCTGCTTTTGTGGGGACACAGGGTCAAGGGAGATATCAACACCCCAAAACTACCCTTCAGGGTGGCAAAAACCCCTAAAAATAAGCAGGAGCCGTGAACCCATTGATTTAATGAACTGTGCACTTTCTCAGCCCACTGAGACACCAAGTGCTGACAAATCTGAGGGTGCGAACCCATTTGTTGGGGTGGACACAGGGTCAAGGAACGCCTAGAAAAAAACCCAAAATCCCATGAAATCATCACGAGCCGGGAATCCACTGGGGTAACAAAGCGTACCCATTCCCAGCCCCCAAGTGCTGAGAGCCCCGGGGGTGCAGCCCCATTCCAGAAGTGCCGCGGCCCCCCCGAGGGTCACCCCAAAGGATACTTGGTGCCCACGACCACCCTGACGAGGTGGCGATCCTCAGGGCCCAGCACGCGGTTCATGAGCGCCGGCAGCTCTGCGAAGGACGCGCGGTCCGTGWAGGAGAATAGGAACAGGGCGGCGTCCGCCTCCTCCTTGCAAGCCTGGGGACGGGAATGTCCCTCAGCGCGGGTCCCGGCAACGGCCCCGGCCCACGGTGTCCCCCACTCACGGGCAGCAGGTGCTCGAACTTGCGGAGCGCCGCGTCCCCGCAGTCCCACAGGTGCAGCTGGAACAGCACGGGGCGGCTGCTGGAGCGGGGCTTGGCCGGCCAGAACAGCGGGGTGGCCTCGATCCCTGCGGGGACACCGACTGACCGTCACTGTCACTGTCACCCCCGGGACCCTGCCACCCCGGGACCCCGCCATCCCCGGGACCCTGCCACCCCCGGGACCCCGCCATCACCGGGTCCCCCCCAGGACGTACCGAGGGTCTCGTGGTGGGCGGGGGGTACGGGGGTCCCCCCCAGCCAGGCCACCAGCGCTGTTTTGCCGACGCCACTTTTGCCGGCCAGGAACAGTTTGTAGGTGACAGTGGGGACAGCCAGGGCGGGCGGCAGCGCCGGGCGCTCCAGAAGACCTGGGGAGGGAGAGGGAGGGGGGTTTGCGGGCTCGGGGCGGTTTTGGGGCGCTCCCAGCCCGTGCTGGGGGCTCAGGGGGCTTTGGGGAGCTCCCAGCCCGTGTTTGGGGGCTCGGGGCGATTTTGGGGCGCTCCCAGCCCGTGTTTGGGGGCTCAGGAGTGTTTTGGGACTCAGGGAGTTTTGGGGCGCTCCCAGCTCGTGTTTTGGGGCTCGGGGCGGTTTTGGGGTGCTCCCAGCTCGTGTTTGGGGGCTCAGGAGTGTTTTGGGACTCAGGGAGTTTTGGGGCGCTCCCAGCTCGTGTTTGGGGGTTCAGGGGTGTTTTGGAGCTCAGGGGGTTTTGGGGTGCTCCCAGCCCGTATTTGGGGGCTCCGGGCAGTTTTGAGGCTCGGGGGGTTCTAGGGGGCTCCAAACCCGTGTTTGGGGCTCAGGGGCACTCACCGAACACCCTGCGCTGGTTCCTGTGCAGGATGCAGTCCAGGTAGGGATGGCCGGCGTGGGACAGGAGCCAGCCCGGCTCCAGCTCCCGGTCCTGCCCCGCCATGGCCCCGAACCTGCGGCACGGGGAGCAGCACCCCCTTCCTCCGTGGGGTCACTGCACCCCGCGCCTTTGGGGTCCCCTTCTGACCTCACCCCAGGGTCCAGACATCTTCACCAGGGTCCCTTTGTTGTCCCATGGGGCCCCAAAACTTCCCATGTGGCCCCAAAAACACCCCCTTGGGTTCCAGCATCCTCTCATGCGGTCCCCAAAATCACCCACGGGGTCCCTGACCCCTCTCTGGGGTCCCAAACCCCCTCTGGGGGGGGCCCTGTGTTTCCCCTGGGGTCCCACAACCCTCCCATGGGTTCTCTGACCCCACCATGGGGTCTCAGTGCCCTTCTGGGACCCCTGTACCCCAACATAGGGTCCTTGACCCCTCCAATAGGATCCTTCCCCACACCCCGGGGTCCCTGCATCCCCTATAGGGTCCCACCCCCTTCCCATGGTCCTCCTGCCCCTCTGGGGTCCCCATGCCCCGCTCTGGGATCCCTGACCCCCTCAGTGTCCCGCCATCTCCCAGGGGGTCCCTCACAGCCCCACACGGACTCCCTGCACCCCCTGACGGGGTCCGTGACACCCCCACGGGGTCTGTGCCCCCCCATTGGCCCCACGCCCCCCCCCCCCAAATTTAAAAGGGGGTGAACTGAGCCTCCTGTCCCCCAAATCCCTCCCAGTGTTGCCGCCCCACACGAATTTTCCCGCGCGGTCCCTTTAAGGCGCGGCCGCACCGCTCACCTGAGGCCGCTTCCGCCTCGCCGTGACGTCACRCGAGGGGCGGGGCGCCATGGAGACCGTGCCTGCCTGTATGTGCGCATGCGCCAAAAGCCGGGGTTGCGTGCAGCGAGCGGGGTTCCGCGGATTTTGGGGCGTCCCCAATTCCAGCCACCCCCTGGCCCTGGGGACCCATCTCAAATTACAGACACCAGAATGATTTGGGGTGCCGGATGTGCAGCACTGGAGGGATTTGGGGATCCCCATCCCCGATTCCCAGTGCTGGAGGGATTTGGGGTCCCCAGCTGCCAGCTTTTTCAGGCTTCGCATTCATCATCCCTAATTACTGACACTGGAATGCTTTGGGGGCTGGCATCTCCCACACTGGCAGGACTTGGGGTCCCAATTTCTAGCCCCAGCAAGCTTTGGGGTCCCCATGCCCAATTTCCTGCCCCAACAGGCTGTGGGATCCCTAGTTCCCACTGCTGGCACCCCCARTCACCAACTCCAGCAGTCTTTGGGATGTGTGTTCCCAGTGTCCATCCCGAACAAGGTCTGAGTCCCCAGTTCCCAGTGATGACAGGCTTTCAGGTCCCCATCCCAAATTCCCAACCCTGGCAGGACCTGGGGTCCACAATGTCCAGCACGGGCAAGATCTGAGTTCCCCATCCCCAGCTCCCAGCCCCAGGACGTTTTGGGGTCCCCATCCCCAACATGGTTTGGGATTCCCAAATTCCCAGCTCCAACAGACTTTGGGGTCCTCAGTTTCCAACCACAACAGGCTTTGGGGTCCCCATCCCAAATTTCTGGCTCCAAAGGCTTTACAGTGCCAAATTCTGTGTCTCCCTTTCCCCCTTCTACTGCTCCCGGCACAAGAATTTCCCGTTTTTTCCTCAAAAAGACCCCAAATCCCCACTTGTGTACCCCAAACTTGTGGGAAGTGCAGCAGGACATTCCCCCTCCCGCCATTCCTGCCCCGCCCACTCCCCAAAAGCACCRACCATCCATTTCTTTTCCTTTTTATTTGTTAAACCACTAAAAATTCGTCGGGACGGGAGGGGGGAAGGACCCCCACAAACCCCCCAAAAATGTACACAAGTTTTTAAATATCACCGGAATCGCTCGCCATTCCTGCGCTGGGCCCGGGAATGATGGCAGGGGGACACCTGAGTCGCGGGGGGGGACACCTCGCTCACAGCACCAGCGGCTCCCGCGCCATTTGGGGGGCAGGGACGGGAATTTGGGGCCAATCTGTCATTAACGGCACAGAACATGCGTTTCCCGAGCRGAAGGAGGGCTCAGCCCCTCACTGGGATCCCGGAGCGGCTGAGGATGTAAACGTTGGGAGAACAGCCCTGGAGGGTTGCTCCGGAGGGAGGAGGACATCGAGGCGCCACCCACCCCATTCTGACTCCTTTTTTTGGGATGGGTGGCAAAAAACATGCAAAGGGGATGTGGGAATCTATGCCCGAGCCTCGACTGGCTTCCCTGCAGCCGAGCTCGGAGAAGGAATATTCCACAGCTCACCCAAGGTGCTCCTGAGGTTTGAGGGTTTTTTTTGGGGGGGAAAAACTGCATTTTGCTTTCCCTTAGGACAAATCACGGGATGAACGGGAGAGGTTGGATTCAACGAGGGTGGAATTTTTATTTACAGAAGTGGAATTGCCGCGRGTGAAGCAAATCCCTCCCCGTCCCCACGCGGCTGGGATGGGATTTAAGGCTCCGACCGGCAAAAAGCTCAGTGGGAATGAAGAAAAACAGAAACCAGGGATGAAGGGACCACGTCATGGCGCTGCCGGCTTGGGGAGGGTTCCCTGCTTTGAGGGTGCTTGAGGCTGTTGACCAAAACCTGGCAGAATCCACCCTGGTTTTCCCCCTTTTGAAGGGAAACGAAGGACGCACAGGTTCAATCCCTTCGGATTTGGGTTTAATCTTTGCAGAAGGAGGCACGTGCAAAGATGAGGTGAAGTTACTGCATCGAGGCTGCCCTTGAATTTACCGATATCCATCCTTTTCCCTGGAAACCTACCCTGTTCCCAGGCTCCAAGAGGCTGCTCTGGCCTTGAATGGGTTTGGGCCATTGAGTGAAATGAAACCTTTAATTCTAGAAGGGAGTTGGCAGCCAAATATCTCACTTTTRGGGGAATAATGGGATTTGCAGAGTATTTTTGCTGATCAGATRGGATCAGAACTGATCCTGAAGCCTGATCCAGCAGGGCAGGGAGAGGGAGGGATGCTAACAATCAAGATTTTTGGCATTTTGACTCAAAAAAAAGTCCTTTCTTCCTTCTTCTGGTCCTGCCTGGAGGACAGGGAYGAGAGCGGCAGGTGAGAGGCAAAAACAAAAAGGCATCACGTTTGTGTTGAGCAAAGGTTGGCAGCACTGGGAGATTCCCAGTGGGATATTGCTGTTGTTTTCCTGACGGAGTCAAGCATGGAATCAATCAAGCTAACAACCTCCTGCCTGCTGGAATTGGGGTTATTCCTATAAAACCACTTGTGCTCTCAACCCACGAGGAGTCTGAGAGAGAGCAAAACTCGCAAACGCTTGAGAAAGGAACCCAAGAGGATCATGGCTGGCAGAATGGCCCRGGTGCTCATCCCAAATCCTCTGATCCATGGGTCCTTCCCCGCCTGTAAACACGACTCACTGAACTGGGCTCTCGCTGGGAACTGTTGGGGCAGTGTCRGAGGGTTTGCTTGGACTTTTATTGGTTTCCTGCTCCCTAATTCACAGTTTGAACGCCTGCATGTTGGGAAGAGGGCTTGGGAAGGAGGAGGGGCTGCRGGGACRGAGGGGATGGAGGCGGCGGGCAAGGGACTCATTATCTCTTTGCTCGCACAAAGTACAAGGCATTCGTTTTGGGGTAATATTTGACGTTTTGTTTCTTGTCCATGAGGCCACCGAATATGATGAGCTCGCCCCGGCCTTGCACCACTGTGTGTAGACTGGTCTCGGGCGGCCCCACCACGCAGCTGCTGCTGAACACTTTCCACTTGACGCGGCCCCGCTCCTTGGTGTCCTTAATGTCCAGCACGTACATCTGCATGGGCTTGCAGTTCATGCTCTGGTACAGCGGCTTGCCCACGTTCAGCGACTGTGGTGGGTGGTGCCCGAGGCGCCGGGCGATGGGTGGCAGAGAGTGCCCCTCKGCCTGGGTGGTGCCCGGCCGTGCTGAGCCCGGCTCGCTGCTCGGGGAGCCCGGYGACGACGCCGGGGGAGGGCTGAGCGCTGCCGAGGCCGAGGCAGCTTTGGAGGAGAGGGCTTTGATGGCCTCGAGGCTGCGGCGGAGCGCGCCAGGGGACACGGCCCCCGGCAGGGCGGTGGCGGCATGGGGCGGCGTGTGGACGCCATTGGTGTGCTCCGGGGGGTTCCGTGTGCCCGGCCCGCCCTCTGCGCCGTCCAGCTGGCACGGGAGGGACGTGGGCTTCTGCTCCCAGCTCAGCTCGACCGAGGCCAGGCGCAGGTCCTTGTGCTCAGGCAGCGAGCCCCGGCGTGGCACCAGGGCYGGCCCCACCTTGAGGTCGAAGCCCTCAGCGGCCGAGGGGGTGCCAGGGGACAGGGCCTGCACRGGGCTGTCCAGGGAGGCCCCGCCGGCCAGCACCGCTCCAGGTGACACGGTGCCACCGTTGAGCACGGGGGAGCCGTCCCCTCTGGCTGGGGACAGGCTGCCCTCCCGGGAGCCCGACGGCGTCTGCCTGCGGGGCCGCAGCGTGCCCCAGCGGCCGTTGACACAGGGAGCCTCGTCCGTGGTCCTGACCGGAGACTGGGAGCGGTACTCGCGCGTTTCGGGCACCAGGGCGGGCGGCGTGGCGCTGATGGGCGACGGCCGCGAGTTCAGGCTGGGGCTCAGCGGGGCTCTCCCACTTGGGGCTTGGCTGAAGACCACGACGCACTGTCCCACCTGGGGAGAGAGGGTACAGGGGTCAGGATGGCCCTTTGTGCCAGGAATGGAGCACTGTGGGCAGGGAACACAGATCTGGGGATGTCTGCGAGGGAGCGGGGACCCGCTGTGTCCATACCCTGCACGCGGGGTGGCACCACAGCTCCGGCGCTCCGTGGTCCTCGTTCTCCACCTTGAGTGCCTGCCACGTCCAGGGGTTGGCCTGCATGTGCAGCAGCCAGGCGTCTTTGAACAGCTGTGAAGGGAAGTGGGRTGGCTTCAGGAGTCTGCGATTCACCAGCCCAAGCTGAGGTTTAGGAGGCCAGTTTGCTGTGGGCTCATCACACCGGGGTGGGGATGGTGGGAGCGGTGCTTTGCAGAGCTCCAGGTGAGCTGACTGCCCATCAGTGACTGACCCCGTTGTGACCATGGATAAATCCCTTTGTTTCCATCTGCTATCCCAGGAAAACGTCAGGGCTCACCCTGCCGAGGCTCAGGGAACCCCAGGGAGCTGTTCAGAGAGCGCCTGGGGCGATTTTTCTTAATTAAGAAGCTTCTTAAAAAGCAGCTCCAGCAACAGCTAAACAGCTTCTCCGGAAAATCTGCCAGGTGGGTGCCCAGATCTGAGGAATAAAATGCCACCAACGTGCAGAGTTCCTCCGTCCCAAWCCAGCCCCCAGGTGACAGGGAGATGTCCCTGTCCCTGCTCCCCCAGGTACTCACTGCGTTTGGGCCACCGCAGCCTCCGAGGATGAGAATGGTCTCGTTGTCTATCACGATCTGCAGGGGACAAGGGGGAGTTTCAGCCTGGGAAGGATTTTTGGCCGGGCTCCGTGTGCCCGTGATGAGAAGCAGGGCTGGCACAGAGCTGGTTCTGCTGGGTCAGGGGCAGAGCAGGGTGCAGGCTCATCCCACTGCCCTGTGCCAACAAGGAGAGCCATCGCCCTTCCCACAGCACCAGAGACTCGAGATCTGTTGAGATCTATCGAGATTCGACATCCTCAAAGGAGAGGGACAGAGGGGTTGTCTGGGAGGACAGGTGCTGGCAGCGATAGTGGGACAGGGGAGCTGTTGGGGGGTGCCACTGGTGGGCAGAAGGTGCCTGCAGGCACCTTTCCAGGGCATGGCCYGGTGAGCCCTGCTGGTGCCCTGGCAGGACATGCCCTCAGGGTATCACTGACCACCCTCCCAGGTGGGGACACCTGCACCAGGCCAAGTGACAGCCCCGAGCTCCCTGCCCGGGCAAGCACTGCGGGGCCATGCCAGGAGCGGAAGCGATGCTGAGGCACTAGATGTTGGGATGGGGAGCGGAGCTAAACCGGGCTGTGCTGCCTTCCCGCTGATCAGAGCAACCGTGGGGGTGAGCAGGGCTCCAACAGCTCTGGGGCTCTGACAGCTCTGAGGTTCCAACAGCTCTGGGGCTCCATCAGCTCTGGGGCTCCCACACCACTGAGCTCAGCAGGGCTCTGAGTCACATAGGGAACATGCTCACACCGACAGGGAAGCGTGCCTGGCGGGCCGGGCCCCGCAGAGCACTCAGGAACAAACCCTGGGGCGCTGCCTGGAGCTGGGGACAAAGCTGGGCTGAGCTCACCTGGGACTGGCCCCCGCGCGGGTGAGGGCTGGGCCCTGAGATGCTGGGCTTGGACCAAGCCCACTGCTCCAGATCCAGCACCCAGACRTCGTTGCTCCTGCAGGGATGAGACAACACAGGCTGAGGGCACAACCAGGGAWGTGGAACTCGGGCTCAGAGGGTGCCGAGGCAGTGGGCAGACCCCAAAATCCTGCAGGGAATTCCTCAGGGGCAATCCCAAGACCCTCCCAACCCCCTCCTAGCTCTCAGGGGCTCTTGTCAGACGCCCCCATCCCAAACTTACATCTGCCGGGATCCGAGGGAGCCCCCAAAAACAATCATTTTGTCTTCGATGACACAGGAGGAGTGCCCTGCCATGGGAGGGGGACCGTGYGTGGTCATGATGCAGTTCCACCTGGGAAGAGAGGCARCAGGACATTCCCCAGTGAAGGAAAYGCTGGATGAAAGGCCAGACAACAAATCCCAGTGGCCTGCAAAGCCCTCAAGGACAGGGGAAAACCACAGGGAAAACCGCCAAATATCCAAACAGCAACAAAACTAATTAGAAATCCCAATGCGCTAAACATTTTTAAGGCATGACCAAATCCCATGGCCAAGTTGGGAATATCTCCCCTTYCAATTAAGTTTGCCTCGAATTCTTTCCAAGAGGTTTAATTACAGAGTTGTAATGACACTGCCCAAAGTGCAGCGAGTAATTGATACTTTGGAGGATGAAAAGTTCTCGGTGCAAGAGGAGCAGGAACCTTCTCTTTGATACAGAAATTTTCTTTCTCACACACAAGATCAGTGAGAAAACCAGGTCTAAAATCAGCCAAATGGTATTTAAAGGGAAAAGGCAAATTCCTGCCAGCTCCATGGACACTSCTGGGCTGGAAAGGCAGAGGTTGAGACGATGGAGAAATCTGATTTATCACATCCCCCTGAGGGAGCTGAGTTTTGAATCACCACAAAAAACAAGACCTCCAGCACTTCAGGCTTATCTCAGGAACACCTCAGAGCTCCCAGCCAAAGCCATTAGGCACTGAAAACACCCAGGTTTTCCAGCTGGCTGGRATACTCAGGGAATCTGGAATACATAAGTACAAGTCCAGGGCCATATGGAAGCAACCAGTGCCCACGAGGTGCTTGGCAGAGCCACATCCTCAGCTCTGCTGTCCTTGCGTGGCTTCTGGGCTTTTTTTTTTGTTTCAGAAAGCGCATCAGAGACACACCTGGGAGACCAGGACCACGCACAGCTCCCCAGGCATTCCTGCAGCTGCATTCCAGAGCCATTTTTCCAGGATCAAAGGCTGCTCTTACCAGTTTTTGGAGGGAGAGTACGTGTGGATCTCATCGAAGAATCTCTCGGGCTGGTGCAGGGGGTACGGGCTGGGCCGGGTCCAYCCCCCAAAGAGCACCAGCAAATCCTTGTAGACCACCAGCGTGGCGCCAGCCTTGGGAGAGGGGTAAGAACCTGGCAGGGATGGAAGAAACGTTAGGAAAATCACGACTGAACACGAGCCCCCGACTCCACATTGTTTCTTCCCGAAGTGTCACAATGCAGAGACACCACCTTTCCAAAAGATGAAAATAAGAAAAAAAAAAAGGAAAAAAAGACACAAAAAAGGGGCAAAATTAGAGCTGGGAGCCTGGGAAAAAAACTCCTGCCAATTTGTGTCATGGTAATTAGTAGGAGGCTGAAAGCACATCTCAAACACGGCAAAACATCTGTCACTCACTGGCAGGAAATTGCTGGTTTTCCAGCGTATCTCTTAAAATTATTGCTTTAGCACCGAATAAAAGCAGTAATTACCTCCAAATACCTCCTAAGGTCTCTCCCCAGGGAAGGGGGAGAAGGGAGACAATCCCAGGCACCCACAGTGGCTCGTGGCAGATGTGCTGGGTGTTTGCACTGAACCCAGCTTGGAGGAGGGAGCCCTGAAAGCTCAGGGTGTGAACGAAATCATTCCTCGAGTCTGTGGGATGCAGTGCTGCTCTAAAAACCATGCAGAACCTTTCTGGGGGTTTTTTTGAGGTTCACAAGGCTCTGCAGGGACCTCCTGAGCAGGACCTGCACAAGGACAGTGTACCCTCCTGGGCTCAGTGCCGATGGGATTTGCTGTGCTCAGACAATTCCAGGGATCCCACGGGTTTTCCTGGGGTCACCTCTCAACCTTCTGATGCTCCTGTGGCCCTGGGCACCACATCCCTGAGAAGCTGCCCCTGGATCCCTGGGAGTGTCCAAGGCCAGGCTGGACAGGGCTTGGAGCAGCCTGGGATACAGGAAGGGGTGGAATGGGATGAGCTTTAAGGTCCCTCCAACCCAAATCGTTCTGGGATTCTGTGATTCTTGTGGAAGGTGTCCCTGCCCATGGAAGGAGGCTGGAATGAGATGAGCTTTAAGATCCTCCCAACCCAAACCAATCTGGGATTTTATGGTTCCAGTTCGGAGCAGGAGCAGCCCCAATGCAAGAAACCCCTCAGCAAGAGCAACTATCAAAGGATTCGATCCCTTTGAATTTACATCAGGAACTGAGCCCCGATCTGCTCGAAATTCCCATCCCTGCCTGCCCAGGAGCCACAGGTGCTGTGTCACCATCCCACTGCTGCCCAGGAAAAGCTGCAGCCTCCCCAGCCTGGCTGACTCCRYGCATCCTCCTTCCCATGGWGGCCACCAGCAGCCRGCACATTCCTCCTCATCCTCCTYCTCCGCCRCTCTTTCCAAACAATCCTGAGCACCCAGACCAGCCCCACAGCTCCTGTGCCCAGCTCTGAAACGGGGCAGCTCAAGGGCATGGCTCGCACRTGGCCGGGGTGGCACTGTCACCTCGCTGATGCTCCCGCCTGGCCTCTGTCCCCTCCCCTGTCCCAGCAGGACTCAGAGACACATTTTTAGCAGGGAATGACACCCAGAACGGACTATTTTTAAAAGAAACCAGAGCAGCTATTTTAGGATGTTGCAGCTGAGGGAAGCAATTCCATGGCGATGGGCTCCAGGTGCGGGGAGGGAAGAGCCCGGCACAGAGCGGTCCTGGCTGGGGCAGAGATGGCCACGGTGTCCCTGGGCCCTGCCCCAGGGACAGAGCGTTCTGCTGCTGTCAGTGACATAGACGTGAGGGAAAAATGGGAATAACGCTCTGCAGGAAGCACTGAATGCTGGGTCACGTGTGGCCAGCGCTGCACCAAGGTCTCTGTGAGGATGAGATGCTGGTGAGGGTCACATTTGGTTACTCTTTGTTCCTGAATTCCAGTTTTCCCAGCTCATTCCATGTGTGCAATTTATTAATCCACATCAGCAAGTTTCCAACCTCAATAATTCCCTGGCAGTGCCGAGTTCTCCTCCAAGCCTGTCATCACAATTGAACCCGAGCTGGTGAATCCCACCCTGGTGACTCTGCCAGGGATGCCAGAAGATGCTGGGGTTAAATTGGGTTATTTTTAAATAAAAAGGGGTAGAAAGAATCATTCCAGGCTGGAAAAACATGAGCACCTTATTGAGAAAGGTCTGGTGAGGAAAATCATCCTCCCAGTACAGTGACCTGAAGGTCAAGACCAGCCTCAGCACCTGCCGGTTCCTGAGTGAGTCAGCAGCGTGCAAACAGCCCAGGGCCGTCCTTCAGGAAACTGGGCTGTTACTGGACATGGCAGGATGTGCAGGAGCTGAGCTGCATTCTGCAGAGCAGGAAAACTGCATTTGACCGGTCAGAGAGGCGCTGGCCTCTCACAGCCTCTTCCAACTGCAAAACCGGGATATCTGTGGGCACCCTCCAGAAATTAGATGCACCACAAGCGCATCTGGGATCTGGTGCTGGAGAAGGGACACGCGGAAATCTGGAACGTGAATGCTGTTTGTCCCTGGAGCAGGGGAGAGCTGCTGGGTGCTTCGGTGCTTGGGATGGGCAGGAATGTCCTGAGGGAGCCCGGGGAAGGGCAGGAACATCCCGCCGGTATGGGGAAGGCACCAAGGCACCGGCAGCTTTGTGACTTCAGGACTCAGGAATGTGGGACTGAGGGACATCAAAGGGGCCCTACAAGGACCTGCTCAAAGTCCGGCCCTCTGCAGGATGGGGGATGTGGGAGCAGCCTTCCAAAGCCTCCCAGGAACATGTCCTGTCTGGGATCCTGTCTGGGATCGGGATCAGGCTGAGGAGCCATCAGAACCTCGTTAATGAACTGCACGGGTTCCCGCTGGTCTTGGGGGAACCGGCTGTGTCTCCGAGCCCATGCCCCATCCAGCCCGACATGCTGGGCATCTCTCCTCAGGGATGGGGATTTGGGCAGGCCGAGGGTGCAGCACAATTCACTCCTCCTGAGTGCAGTGGGCCCCATCCCTGCCCAGCTGACGCTGTTCTTTCTGCCGGCACCAGGAGCTCAAAGCTGGGCTATTTTTTTCCCAGCTGATGGAATTTTCCTGGCTTGCAAAGCCAAAAACCCAACCAACCAAAGATGTCCAGCTTCCAGGGATGTTTGGAGAAGAAATGCCAGCCTCTGATGGCTCCCAACACAAGCTCGAAGTATGTTATCTTTGTGGGATTTGTCCTTATAAGCAGTTTTGAAAGGCCGGTTATCCAGCCCTCCAAAGGCACCGGAGCTGCACGCGTGGAGATTAACAGGAACAAAGGGAACGCCGAGCTGCAAGGGCATGTGGGACACGGATCCAGAGCAGCCTTTCACCTCTGGGAATTGCAGCCCCGACAGACTCCAAAAACAAAGCTGGAGTGGGGAACAGAACGGTCACAATGTGGGTGTTTGCTGGGATTGCCCGCATGGCAGGATTGGTTCAGGGATGGCATTTGGGGGAATATTCTACTGGGGCTGGAGTGGGGCCAAGGCTTTGTACCGACCTGGGGCAAGGGAAAGCATGGGAAGAGCTGTATGCAGGGGTAAATATGGGGGAATTTAATTCTGGAGAGGGGTGAGACAAAAGCTGCAGGCAGGAGCTGCTTTTGCTGGACCTGCTGGGCTCTCCAGGGAGCTGATCACCACCATCACGGCCGATAGGATTTTCACAGAATACCCACACAACCGAACCACGAGTCCCATCTCAAAGCTGAGAAAATAGAGGGAGCTGGTCCAGCACCCCACAGATCTCACGGTGCAAAGGAATTCAGTCTCCCAGGTTCAAAAGCCACCCGCAATCTGCACTCCAAATGTACAGAAATCATCCTGGAAAGGGCTCGGGGCTGTCCGCTCACAACAATCCAGGGATGGCTGGGATGGAAGGGACCCTAAAGCTCATCCCATCCCTGGCCTCAGCCCTGCCCTGGGCACGGACACCTCCCACTGTCCCAGGCTGCTCCAAGCCCCATCCAACCTGGCCTTGGACATTCCTTCCCAAGGCACGATGGCGCCTGTTTTGTACACTGAGTTGTTTCAAATCAGATCCAACGCTGCCCACCCGGAGTTTTCTGCTTCCACGCTCAGAGCCCCATCCAGGGGCTGGTTTTTAGTCCAGCTTTTAGGCTGGACCTGGATTTTCAAATCCCAGCTTCCAACCTGGAACCCCTCACCCACCCCAGCCGAGGGATGGCCCCAATGACATTCCAGCACAAAGGTCCAGCCCAAACTTGTGTGACACCATGAAATCCCCAAATCTTCCCCCTTCAACTGGAAGCAAAACCAGAGAAGGAAAAAATGAGAAATCCCTCTGCCTCCCAGGCCAGACGGGATTTTTCCATAGCAGTCAGCAGATTCACCAGAATCCCTGCCAGGCTTCCCAGAGGGAGGAGGATGAGCTGGTGAGCAGCAGTCCAGAGGAGAAGGAGGAGGAGCATCCCAGCACTCCCAGCACAAACCCTGGATTTGGGAGATACCCAAGGAGAGCTCATGTGGGAAGAGCAGACAACCCATGGCCTGTCTGTTGAACACTGGCTCATTCCCAAGTCAAACCCAACATTCAGGACTCTGCTCAGCAGCCCCCGATCCAGCATCTGACACCCACTTGTTTTTATTCCCAAAATGTCCAAAACGGAGCCCTGGGATTACAGAAGTGTTCTAGGCCAGTTTTGACTGGGCCAGCCTAAACCTTAGAGCCTTAAAAAGCCACAGAAGTATCATCTTCCCTTACCAAAAACACAGGCAAATTAGTGTTCCCTTCCAGAAAAACCCCAAATTCCATGCTGGGAAGCAGACAGGAATTCAGCTTTGCCAGTTTTAAGGAAAAGCCAAACAAGATCCGCTTTGTCTCCTCAGCAGCGAGACAAAACCTTTCAGGAAAGGAAGAAGGGGATCATCCCGAGTTTGTTTGCAGTTTTGGAGGGTGCATCAGCAACCCCCCAGTGCTGACACCCCACAGAGCATTCCCAGTGTGGGATTTCCACCCTCCAGTGCCACGGGGCTGTGGTACAAGCCCAGTCAAACCCCAGCTTCGTAGAAGTGACGCTTCGGTTTCTCACAATTTCGGGTGGCAGAGGCAGAAGCCCCGGGGAGGATCAGTCACCTCGGTGCTGTTGCAAGGTCCCCGTGTATATTTGTTTAACCCCGGGCTTGCTGAGGCCCCGATAACGCCGTGCAGAGCAGAGGCAGTGCCCTCTGAGCCTTGTGCAACCGGATTTACTGAGTCACCCGCTGCTAACGCCTGGCAAAAAAATGTCCTTATGCAGCAGTTGAGCAAACAGCACCGAGATAACCGCGCCAGAACGCTCCGGGCTCGGGCTCTTATCGCCTCCCCACAGCCCCAGCCGGGATCGCCGCGATCCCCGCACCTCCCCGCTGGGGAGAGGCTTCCTGGGGAGCCATCCACGCTCTGTCTGCGCAGCGTGGCCCCGGGCGCTCCGCAGGGTGAGGTCGCCCTTCGCAATCGTCCTTTGGGAAAGGTACATTTGGAGGTGTGAAAAAACCTTGCGAAAGCCAAAAGCCGCCTTTCCCTCTCTCCGTGGGCGGAATCCCGAGGATCCACCTCTCCCCGCCTCCACGCTGGTGTTTTTATTCCCCCTGCAGTGACAGTGCCCCGCAGACTCCTGCGGTGATTTGGTTTGTCTGACGGCTCCCCACATCATCCCCGGTGCAATGAAAGAGCTCAGCGCTCCCAGAGGAAGGGGCTGGGCAGCTCCCGGTGGGAATTGCTGGCTGGGGCTCCCAGCGCCCTCCGGAGCGGGTGATTGCCAGAGAGGGACAGCGGGGATTTGTCCCTGCCCTGCTGAGCTCCGCACTTTCCGCTCCCGGACCGTTCCCTCAGCGCGAGGGAGGCGGCGGCGGCCCCGACCTCGAGAATCCTCAAATGAGTGGTGCTCCAGGAAATGGCTGCTTGCCATTTGATTAGGTTAAAGCCACCACGGCGCCCCAAACCTCAGCTGGCCTTTAAAGAGCACCCTGCGGGCAGTCAGAGACTCCCAGGAGGGTTTGGGATGGAAGGGACTGTAAAGCTCATCCCATCCCATCCCTGCCATGGCAGGGACACGTTCCACTGTCCCAGGTTGCTCCAAGCCCCAATGTCCAGCCTGGCCCTGGACATTTCCAGGGATGGGGGAATCCACCCCCTTCTAGATGCAGTGGGAGGAAGTGCAAAAGGCTTGGGAAGAGCCAGGGCTTTGCTCCTCCCCATATTTGCTGTGTGGACAACTGTTTATTTACTGAAATCCCAACACCTTCCCACTGCAATTCCCAGCTCAGGAAGGGGGGTTCACCCCGGCTCTCTGCACGCCCCTCCCTTGCTGTCTCCCCCTTTACTCCCATTTCCAATCCCTCGGTTCCTGCACTTCACCCCTTCCATGCGAGAAAAGCACTTCTCTCCCTCATTCTGGTAATTCCAGCCTCGAATGCCAAACTCCCTGAATATTTCATGTCAGGAATCCAAATGCACCTTTGGACTGAAGACAGGCTCCATCATTCTGCGTGCCTGCCCGATTCCCGCACAGTTCCACAGCAGATGCTGCGGGCAAAGATTAAAATCTAAAATCAGGCTCTGGAGCACCACAATGAGGAGAGGCTTGGAGGTCACAGGGCGCTAGGTCTGCACTGAACTGCCCAGGGAATGCTGCTGTTAGAAAATACACCAGTTTAAAACTTTTTATATGACTTCAGTCAAAGATTTTGTTTGCCTTTGCCCTGGGGGAAGRGTGCTAAAGTTTCTTTCCAGGGCATTGTTCTGCCAGGTGAGAGCTAAGGAGCTTCACATCTTAACAGACACGGAGAGGCACAAAAAGTAAAGACCATCAAAAGCCATCAGTGCCCATCAAAAACTATCAATGCCAAATCCTGAGAACTCCAAACGTTGGACCAATGAACATTAAACCAATAAAATTCTATAGATTGACTGTATAAAGTTTCAGAGAAAATCTTGTAAAATCCATGTGTCATGGAAAAATTTTCTCTGCACATCAGGGCTGTGTGTGGATGAAATTATTTCTGTGGCACATCCTGGCCACAAAAACATCCTGACCAGAAAATGAAGCAATGCCTTGACTTTCTAACATTAAGATATTGTTGGAGAGTTTTTGTTTTTCCCGCAGTTTCAGTGACACTGCCGGCTCAGTCCCGAGTGTTACACGCGGAATCCTGGTGGATCGAGGCCTCAAGGCAAGGGCTGGGCTGCCTGGGAAGGAGCTGCTGCCGATAGATGTCAGCACAGCCTGCCCCAAATTCCCGGCAGGACCTTTCCTTCCCGGCTGCCAGGGGACAGCGGGGGTTTGTCCCACGAACCCCACAAGAGAGAGGGATGGCCCAGCCCAGGAGAGGGGGTGCTGCCAGAGACCCCAAAAATGGAACAATTGGATATGAAGCGATCAGGGTGTTTGTGTCCAGGGAAACCATCGTCCCTGGGTGCTTCCCACACCTGGGGAAGGAGGGATCGGCTCCCTCCGGGGTGCAGCACATTCATGGGATGTGAGACAGCACCAGTGTCAACAACCCTGCGGGTGGCTCCGGGCCTGGGAGCCTTTTTCCTGAAAAGGAAATATTTTGGAGATGCTTTGTCTGAGCCACGGTTTGCAAATTCCTGGGCTCCAACCAAACTTGGACCAGCAAGAAATTAAATTGTCCACAGGGCTGGGAAATCAAGGAAAAATCAGGAAAAAAAATCCTGATTGAAAAAAAAAAAAAACCAAACAAACCCTTTTGGAAAATGCAGCCGAACTTGTGCATAGGGTTAAGAGATGACAGACCTGCACTTGGGGATCACTAAAATGCAAATTGTTCTCCCAGTGCTGGCTTTCCAAAGGGGAGGAGGGAGCACCAGCTACTATTGGTACCTACTTGGAGAGATATCTACTCATCCCTGGATCTATCCAAGGCTTGGCTGGACAGGGCTTGGAGCAACCTGGCATGGTGGGAGGTGTCTGCCCATAGAACAAGATGAGTCCCCAAATCTGTACAGAGGGAAGGGAAAACCAGAGGAACCAGAGGAACTGAGGGAAGAGGGAACCGAGGAACCGAGGGAAGAGGGAACCAGACCACCCCTGAAACAGCCCCTTCCCTCTGATCTGATCTGCTCCTCTCCTCTGCATTCCCTTCCAACCAACCCCTCCAGGTCAGGCTGAGCTGCCCAAGGCAGGACAGGAGGGCACCCAAGGGTGAAGGATGGTTCCCTGTGGGAGTGCTTCTGTCGGATGCTGCCTCCCTGCCCCGCTGACCGAGGCAGCCCAGCCCTGCTCCCACGAGCCCATTTCCCACACCAGGGCCTGTTTTCCCCCCGTGCTTTGCCCATGGATAAAAATTCACTGAACTTCCAAATCCGGCGGCGCAGGGAGAGCAGGGAAGAGGGGGCAGAGGAGGGGCAGAGCCAGTGGGGTAAAACCCCTTTGTCAGCCCCAGGTCCTGAGCACATTCCTACCTCCCTGGGCACATTCCCACCTCCATGTGAGGGTGGATTGGCCCCCGGCACCGCATTCCTGGGAGGCAGCTGTGGCACCCCGAGGCTCAGGCACACCTTCTTGCCATGGCTGAACCGCCTCTGCCCCCTCCAGCTGCTTCAAGAGGGAAAGGGAGTCACACTCTGCCCTTGGAGGGACTCCGTGCCCTTGGAGGGACTCCGTGCCCCCTTGGAGGGACTCTATGCCCCTGGAATGACTCTGTGCCCTTGGAGGGACTCAGTGCCCCCTTGGAGTGACTCTGTGCCCTTGGCAGATATCGGGAGCCAGGGAAAAGCTGTGGAAAAGCAGTGGGAGCACAGCACAGATGGAGATAAGGCAGTGTCAGCCGAAGGGAGGGGCAGGATGCTGCCAGGTGGGGTTGGGGGGAGGGGGGAATAATGTGGGATTCAGGAACGGGAGGCACAGGAAAGTTTCCCCCACAATGTGGGATTGTGGGATTCAGGAATGGCAGGCACAGGAATGCTTTCCCCCAGTGTGGGATTGTGGAATTCAGGAACGAGAGGTACAGGAATGTTTCCCCCAATATGGGATTGTAGGATTTGGGTATGGGAGGCACAGGAAGATTCTTCCCCCCATAGTGGGATTCAGGAACGGGAGGCACAAGAATGTTTTCCCCCATAGTGGGATTCAGGAATGGGAGGCACAGGAATGTTTTCCCCCATAGTGGGATTCAGGAATGGGAGGCACAGGAATGTTTTCCCCCATGTGGGTTTCAGGAACGGCAGGCATGGAACTTTCTTTCCCCCATAGTGGTGATCCACACCCGTTTCCCACCCCACTGACCAGTAAGTGCTCAGGGAGCCCAGCCCTTGCCCCACAGGCTCTCGGAGCAGGAGCCTTCCCTCTCAAGGCGCAGATTCCCAGGCAGGAGCTTTCAAGGAGCCCCATGGAGCCCTGGCAAGAGGAGAGGGATCGTTTGGCTTTTCCTGCCGCACCCAGGGAAGGCACTGGCTGGGTAAATCCCTGCAGATAAGCTTGACTGGCATGTGGGGTTTGTGCCTCTGTGTCCATGGACTGACCTGTGCCAGGGCTGGGCATGCCAGGGTGGCCATCCAGGATGGATCCACACAAACAATGCCACCAGAATGCAGTTTGGATCCAGCCAACCAAAGCCTTCCAGAGGTTAAACACAGCCACAGAGGCCATGGGCTGCAGGAGGACAGAGCCTCTGATGGCACATCAGAGGGAGGGAGGGGAGGTGTGTGTTGGAAACATAAACCCATGGATGAACCTTCAAACCAGCCCCTGGCAGCGCCTGCCCAACCAGGTGGCAGCTGATGGAAAAAAAACCTCTTCACTTGATTTGGGGTGATTTTTCATCTCCTGCCCTTGAGATATTTCATGTTGAACACCACTAATTCCATCAGAGATGCTCTGATTTTTATATTTAAACTGGAGAAAGCAATTCTGAGCAACCTGTGCTGGGACAGCCTCCGTTCCAAAGGGTGGCCTGGGACAAAGCCTGGAAAGTCCTGGCCTTGTTCCAGAAGGGCAGAAATGAGAAGTAGGTAAGGAAGAAAT